>NW_022315039.1:0-2806 GCF_002776525.5 Piliocolobus tephrosceles
GCTGAAGTCTTGAACCCCTCAAAGTTATCCCTGAAGTTTTAAATCAAATTATTCCAAACTTCTGTTAATGTTGATGTTTTGACCTCCTCTCATGAATCACAAATGTTCTTAATGGCATCTAGAATGGCGAATCTTTTCCAGAAGATTTTCAATTTACTTTACCTAGATCCATCAGAGGAATCGCAATCTATGACAACTATAGCTATGAAATGTACTTTTTTTTTTTTTTTCTTTTTGAGATGGAGTCTCACTCTGTTGCCCAGGCTGGAGTGAGTGCTGTGACGCAATGTTGACTCACTGCAAGCTCTGCCTCTTGGGTTCACGCCATTCTCCTGCCTCAGCCTCCCGAGTAGCTGGGACTACAGGCGCCCGCCACCAGGCCCCGTTATTTTATTTTTTGTTTTTTATTTTTTTGTATTTTTAGTAGAGACGGGGTTTCAACGTGTTAGCCAGGATGGTCTGGATCTCCTGACCACGTTATCTGCCCGCCTCGGCCTCCCAAAGTGCTGGGATACAAATGTGAGCCACCGCCCCCTGCCGAAATGTATTTCTTAAATAATAATATTTGAAAGTCGAAGTTAAACCTTGATCTATGGGCTGCAGAATAGATGTTGTGTTAGCAAGCATGAAAACAACATTAATCTCCATTTATATCTCCATCACAGTCATCTATGGGTGATTTGGGTGCATTGCTGCTCTATTCTATTAGGTGACCAGGTGCGTTGTCAATGAGAGTCATATTTTGAAGGAATATTTTTTGTGTGTGTGAGCAGTAGGACTTAACAGTGAGCTTAAAATATTCAGTAAACCATTCTGTAAACAGATTTCCTGTCATCCAGACTCCGTTGTTCCATTTCTGGAGCGCAGGCAGAGTACATTTAGCATAATTCTTGAGGGGCCTAAGATTTACGTTTTGGTAAATGAGCATTGGCTTCTGCTCAAAGTCTAGCTATATTAGCTCCTAATAAAAGAGTCAGCCTGCCCTTTAAAGCTTTGAAGTCATGACATCTCCTCTCTAGCTATGAAAGTTCTAGATGGCATCTCCTATTAAAAGTTCGTTTAATCTACATTGAAAGTCAATTGTTTAGTATAGCCACCTTCATCAATTATCTTAGCTGGATTTTCTGGATAATTTCCTGCTGCTTCTATATTAATAATTGCTGCTTCTCCTTGTACCTTTATGCTATGGTGACAGCTTCTTCCCTTAAACCTCATGAACCAAAGTCTGCTCACTTTAATTTTTTTTTCCTCCATCTTCTACTCCCCTGTCAGCCTTAAAACAATTGAAGAGAGTTATGGGCTTGCTCTGGATTAGGCTTACTGCTGAAGAAAATGTGGCTGGTTTGATCTATCCAGACCACTATAACTTTCTTCATATCAGCAATAAGGTCACTTTGCCTTCGTATTACTTATATGTTCACTGGAGTAGCACTTTTAATTATCTTTAAGAATTTTTTCTTTACACTGACAACTTGGCCATTTGGTACAAGAGGTCTTGAGTATCCACTATCTCAGCTTTTGACATGGCTTTCCCACTAAGCTTAATCATTTCTATCTTTTGACCTTTGATATAAAGTGAGAGTCCTATAACTCTTCCTTTCATCTGAACACTTAGAAGCCATTGGAGGGTTATTAATTGGCCTAATTGTAATATTGTTGTATCTCAGAGAATAGGGAGTCCCAAGGAGAGGGGAATGGATGGGGGAGTGGCTGGTCTGCAGAGCAGTCAGTGTATCCATAACATTTACAGATGAAGTTGGTTGTCTGATATAGGTGTGAATTGTGGATTCCCAAAACAATAGCAATAGTAACACCCAAGGTCACCTATCACATAACAGATAAAATAATAGTAAAACTTTGAAATATTGCAATAATATTTCAAAATTTGAAACTGATAAAATTTTGAAATATTGTACCTATCACATAACAGATAAAATAATAATAAAAAGTTTGAAATATTGCAATAAATACTAAAATAGAAACAGACACGTGATGTTGAAAAAATGGTGCCAATGGATTTGTTCATGCTGAGTTGCCACAAACCTTCAATTTATAAAATATGCCTTTTCTGCAAAGCACAATAAAGTGAAGCACAATACAGTGATTTCTGTCTATGCTAACGTTGTTAGAATATTTGGGGTAACGACGATTCATAGGCATTATTTGTATAAAATGCGTGGTGTGACCTTTTATTCCAATAGAAGCAAGAATTGTTTATTGGTTTTTTGTTGTTTGTTTGTTTTTGAGATGAAGTTTCACTCTTGTTACCCAGGATGGAGTTCAATGGCACGTTCTTGACTCATTGCAACCTTCGCCTCACAGGTTCAAGAGATTCTCCTGCCTCAGCCTCCCAAGTAGCTGGGATTACAGGTGCATGCCACCACGCCCCACTAATTTTTGTGTTTTTGGTAAAGACGGGGTTTCACCATGTTGGCCAGGATGGTCTCAAATTCCTGACCTCAAGTGATTCACCCGCATCAACCTCCCAAAGTGCTGATATTAGTCATGAGCCACCGTGCCCGGCTTGTTGTTGTTGTTGTTTTCCACATTGTTTCTGCTTTAAGTCTGTACAAGGGAGAAAAAACCTCCTTTTGCCTTAGTCCTTAGTGGTCGATAGATATCAATCAAATGTCTGCTTAGATGACAAATCATTCTTTCCCAAACTTCTTCTGCTAAAGTGCTTCAGCCACTTCTTAAAGTGCTTAATGTAAGAAGGGGACACTTCATGTACCATGAGAGGGTACACTGGGTTACGTTTCTTCAGCGACTATCAGTACAGGAGGTGGCATCTGCCCTGTGCAGCTTT
>NW_022315040.1:0-1930 GCF_002776525.5 Piliocolobus tephrosceles
GAGAAAAAGTTTAAGCTGAAAACTACTGCCCTCTTATATGAGACACTTAAGAAATTGCCGGATACGGTGGCTCAAGCCTGTAATCCCAGCACTTTGGGAGGCCGAAGTGGGTGGATCACGAGGTCAGGAGATCGAGACCATCCTGGCTAACACGGTGAAACCCCATCTCTACTAAAAATACAAAAAATTAGCCGGGCGTGGTGGCGGGCGCCTGTGGTCCCAGCTACTTGGAAGGCTGAGGCAGGAGAATGGTGTGAACCCAGGAGGCAGAGCTTGCAGCAAGCCGAGATCAAGCCACTGCACTCCAGCCTGGGCGGACAGAGAGAGACACTGCTTCAAAAAAAAAAAAAGAAAGAAAGAAATTACTTGGGAGGCAAGTGAGAAAATGTGGAGACGTAGCTCAGAGGATACAAGGTAACAGATATGTAGGATGAACAAGTCTAGAAATATAATGTACAACATGAGAAATACAGGTAATAAAATTGTGCTGTATTTGGGATTCACACTAAATGAGATTTTAAGCTCCTCTTGCCACCAAACAAAAAACAAAATGGGTAACTATGTGAGTTGAAGGATACGTTAATTTGCTTCACTGCAGTAATCTTTTAACCATCCATATGTATCCCATAACATCATGTTGTATACCTTAAATATACAGAGGACAATTTATTTAAAATGAAAAACTACTCCAATATTTTCTGCATTTTTAATATTCTCACTCAAAGAAAGTATTAATTTGAGGGAAAGGTTCAATTCCTACCACAATCAGAATAATTTACCCCTGGACTAAAGAATTAAACATTTTAAAAAAGCAACATCATAAACATATGAAAGGAAAACATAAGTATATATTGACATAATTTGGGGGATAGGAGAATATTGCCAGACATAATACTAAAAGAAGAGGCCATAGGGGAAAAAATGGATAAATGCAACTTCATAAAAATTAAATATTTCTGAAAGGCAAGGAAACGCAAATGACAAGGAGAGATTATTTGCAACATATGACAGACAATAGAGGATATTATTCTTAATGTGGAAAGGAAATATTCCAAAGAAAAATGGACAAAGACTATGAATAGGTATTTCATAAAATAAGTACAAATGGCTTGTAAACACACAAAATTTTGTTCAATATTCACTCATAATTAAATGAATGAAAATTGGAATTCTGCCATTTTCTCTATCAAGTAAGCAAAAACGCAAAAGAATGGCATGAGTCTGGGAAACATACACACTCATATTCTGCTGATGGGCGCATCTTTTTTCTTTATTTTTTGAGACAGAGTCTTACTGTGTCACCCAGGCTGGAGTGCAGTGGTGCCATCTCTACTCACTGCAATCTCGAACTCCCAGGTTCAAGCGATTCTTCTGCCTCAGCCTCCCAGGTAGCTGGGATTACAGGCGCCTGCCACCATGCCCAGCTAATTTTTGTATTTTTAGCAGAGACAGGGTTTCACCATGTTGGCCAAGCTGGTCTTGAACTCCTGAACTCAAGTTATCTGTCCCCTTCAGCCTCCCAAAGTGCTGAGATTACAGGCGTAAGCCACCACACCCAGCCTGGGAGCGTCATTTTAAATGTACAAACTATCGAGGCCATTATGTAGTATGAAATTTAGAAATCAGAAAATAATACGGAAATGGGGAAAAATGTATCTCAATTGATTGTTGTATTGTCATGTATCAAAATATAAAATATACATTGCCCTTGACCCAATAATTCCATCCTTAGAAACTTATTCCAAGGACATAATCTGTCCTATACTCAAAGACACGTGTAAAGGAAAGTTCACTACACTATTGTTCAAAACAGCGGAAATTTGGAAATCACGGTATATCCATATAATGGAATACTACGCAGTCATTAAATTTTTGATACTTTTATTCTGTACTGAAATAGAAAGACAGTTATTATGTATTAAATGAAAAA
>NW_022315040.1:1940-12893 GCF_002776525.5 Piliocolobus tephrosceles
CTGCAGTCTGTAGTTGTTTTTTCCTCCAAATTGACACCTAACATTATTGACACTTACTTTTTACTAACATCTGTATTTCAAAAGAAATTCGAGGAGTTAGTTCAATTCCAGTTTTGTTTGTTATTAGTCATGTCCATTTTGATGAAAAATATTTTGCATATCGCTGTTTTAGGTGGGAAGGGATAAGGCATATTGGCATTTGGTGGGGAAGGAAGGTAGTCTTGTCGGGGAAGGAAGGTCGTCTCGTCACTGAACCAGCGACCCTTGTGTGCAGTGTTGGATCTGCCACCTACTCCTTACTGGTTATCTCAGGGATGTCCATTCACTGCTTTTATTCATCTATTATGTTGTTAAGTGAATCGGTAAGTTTTGTGCCTTTGCAATGAGAAATTGTGGAAATTCCCTTGAAAAAGTCTGGGAAGTGGTGGGAGATGGTTAAAAATGAAATAAGTTAAAGGTATTCAGATTCACTCCTTTCAACTGTTAAGTAGCTGTTATAATCCCTACGCCAGAGACTTACAGAGACATTGTGGAAATGAAGTTAGATAATATGATAAAATGCTTGTGAAATCACCTTGTACATTTCAAACACTGAACAGAATGTCCTCACTGAAGGTTCTTGAAAACCGTCACTTTAGCCAAAACACTGTACAGCAGGGCCTCAAATAGTATCATTTCCTTCAATATTATCATTTCATTATAATTTTGATGAGAAAAAAATTGGTTTTGTTTCACATCACTTTGCTTAAAGTCAGTTTCCAAGAACTTATCAACAACGTTAAGTGAGAACATAACGTACAGTGTACAGGCAGTTTACCCTTTAACTAAAAATCGCATATGTGGAAATTAAAACCACCAAAAAGTGTTTTATTTCATTGATATTTCTATAATTCCTTTATTTCACTTTTCTCCTAAAACGAAATTATGTACTTATTAATGTTGGAGATAAAACATCAGATATGACTCAATTATTTTCACATGAATCCTTCATGATTTCAACAAAGACTTGTTTTACAATTTAATTCATTGTTGACTGTAAAATCCAGTCCATTTTGCTTAGGTTACTGCAGTGCTGGCAGTCAGCTGTGAAGACAATGGCAGGCTATGCACTGATCGTTCAAATACATACTTAAGTAAAATTCTTAGGAAGTTCTGTTAAAATTACTAAATACCCATGGAATCAAATCACTTGACACCTAGCCATCTGAAATTTTTAGACTCATAGTTTTGAAACATGTTGATAGAATGAATCTTTGTTATGGACACAGAGATAGTTTTTCTATTTCAGCTCCAAAAATGTGGTAAGCTATATATATCTAGTCACCAATATAATGTCTCCAACATCAGTTTTCACCAATAATAATTTTTCATTAATCCTGAAAAGAACAAAGATATTTTTAACAATATATTCTCATTAGATCTTACGATTGGCAACACTGGAGTAGGTATGCTTAAGAAAAATAAAGTATCAATATAATTCAATTATAAAATAGGATAATATTTGTATAAGGTAGCTGGACCTCATTATTTGCACAGCTCTATAGTCACCCAGATCCTGCAAATTCTATGATTAATGATTCAGTTAAATATCTTCTTGGCCTGCTGCTTAGCTCAATACAAAAAAAAAAAAAAAAAAGAAGAAAAAAACCTCTTATTTTGTAAGATATCTTTAAGTAGTGTCTACATTTACCTTAGTGAAGTATTGAGAACTCTGTTTTGCTCATAATTTACTTTAAAAAAATAGTCTGGTTTTGGACTTAGGAATTTATAATCTAATACATATGTTGCAAAATATGCAAAATATATGAATATATAAAGAAACTATACATTATTAATAAATAATTTGCATATGTTATGAATAAAAACATCTGAATAAAATTTTTGTTCCCACAATAATATGCATTACTTCTCTAGAGAAACAAGGATTTAGAATACTTTAACAAGGAAAGACAGGTATGCTGGAAAAACATTCTTAGTTCTTTAATCCCCTTGTCTTTATTTACAAGAAATCATTTCTGTTACAATTCTACCTCCTGCTCAGTAGTGCTGTGGAAGTACTGTTTATACTTAGAGATCATTCAAATCTGTCCAGGATCCAGTATTTTATTGCAATAATTTTATTAAAATTATTTTTTTCACATGAATTTCGATTCAAAACAGCCCAAGAACCAAGACATTCACAAAAATTGACTTTAGGATAGAATTTTTCTATGTCACCTATGAAAATGTATGTATACACCAATGCTTCAGATAATTTTAAAAATAATGATTTAACTGTGCGTTACCAGAAATATCAAGGATCATATTGACTTATGGTTGTATATAAAGAGATAACTATCTATAATAATAAATAAAGCCAAGACTTATAATGGACATGCGTATGCTACTCCATAGACGATAGAAGTGTCTCATGGACAAAAAGGGTACACAATCCCTCTCCCTGTATATGCACTGGGCAAGTGTTGACATGGTTGGGCCTATTCTTTGAGATCCTTACCTTTATTTCATAGTTTATACTACATGACCTGCAGCAAGCCAGACCCCAGCATCAGCTTCACTGACTACTTCTGATGTGGGATTCTCACTACTTTGTCCCCTCATTTGCTTACGAGCTGATGGACTTTCTCCATCAGCTGAGCATGAGGAAGTGAAGGGAAGAAAACTAATGAAAAACAAATTTTAGACAGTTCCTTTCCTCCTTCTGAAAGTTTTAGTCTTTGTGTACACAGAAGTGTTCTGGAGGAGAGGTCAGGGGTGGAAGAGAAGAGAAAAAAAGAGTCACTTGAGAAGCCTCATCTTTGTCTTTTGTTCTTGAGACCTGTGTAGTCTTGGGGAAAACTGTCCAGCTATAAATTCAGAATCTTAATTAGAATTTACTTAAACTCAAATATAACAATAAATAATAGAGTCAAGCAGCCATATTCTGGCCAAAGGGGGTCTTAAAGAGAAAAAGAAACAAAAAAAGGGGGGAGGCAAAAATATGGTAAGTGAAGACAGTATCAGAGGAAAGGGTAGAGATTAGTTCCTATATACCTTTGCCACCGTAGGTTTCATTTTAGAAAGGCTGTTTCTGATGTATGATGACAGGGAATAGATCTGAGTAAGCATGATGACTTTCAACTCTATTCACGAATTTAATAAAATCCTAAGGGATCATAAACTGGCAGCTCCTTGTGAAAATGAAATGCTAATGTTCACAATTATAATTTTTATACCCATATCCATAAAATTTTTAAAGATACTAGGTTCTTTTCTAAGGCAATACATGTATGATTTATGTGTATTATAGCAGATTAATTCTTCTGAGGTAAGAGGAGAAAAAAAACCACCAGTAAGTATGTATTTGGTCATTTGAAATATGCCTCCACAGTTTCATCTCAAAGGTTCTCAAGTAGATAAACACTTATTTGGAGGTAAGCATAAGAGGAATATTTTACCTGAGGCAAGAATCTTAATATACCACTCTAAAGAGAGAGAGTCATGAAGTATTGCATGCTGCTGAAATTTTAAACAATGTGGGATAAGAATAGAAACAGTTTTACTTGTTAAGAAAGTTTATTATAGCTCATGCTGATATATTAAAAAGCCTTTTTAAAGGAAAGAAATAGGGAGAAGTGGGGGAAGCACCAGTGTGTTAAGAGATGAAGGGAGAGAAGTCTGGAGAATGACCACAACAGTTCCATGAATAACTATTTCCATTGGCAGTAAATTATCACAGGATAGAGAACTAGAAATCATTAATGTTTGTTTCTGGATCCAAATAGAAGAGCCATGCCAATATAGGTGTTTAAACACTGAAAATACATAAAACAAAAAGAAAGTTTCCTACAAGAGGTCTAGGGTCTAATACCAGTGAAAACAGATGGATTCACAGGACTGTGCAACCAAATCAAAGAAGAAAGCATGGCCCTCTTTCTGAAATTAAATGTTGATTCATTAATTTATTAGGCACCGTAATTGACGTTTACGGGTCTGGGACTCAGAATCAGAATATAGACTTAAATTCTGGCCCTACCGTTTAAGACATATATAATCCTGTGGAGATCATTTCACTTTCTTAAACCATGCTTTTCATTTGTGAAATGGGTACAGTAATGTCACCTCATAGGATGTCTATGGGAATTAAATCAACTTAAGTTTTAAAACAATTCACAAAGTACCTGGAATTTATTGTCAGTAAATGACTTGATTCTACTTATTGAGTAAATACTATATAAACAAGTCTTGGGGATAATTTTGAAAGGCTTCATGTAAAATGAGAGCTATTTTCTAAGACTGACTAAAATGGTTTGAGGATACTAAATAGATCAATACAAAAATAGATTTTTATTGATAAATACACTTGATTAAAATACATTTATAAGTGTGTGTGAGTGTGTGTGTGTTCCCAGCAAAGGATCATTTTTAAGGAAAAACAGATCTAAGTTTCAATCAAAATATCATAGACACACCAAGTATGGAATCTCAATCTTGGCTGAATAACTCCAAAATCATAATAAAATGTAAGTGCTTCTCATTTGCTGAGAATAACAGCAAATAACAGTTTTATTCATTTCTAGTATAAAATGTTCAAGTTCATTTAATGAACCACGATATTCCTGAATACGCCTAGTGAACACAAATGTGACCATTATTTTTTTAAGCAATTTTGTATATATAGTATTAATTTTTCTTGACAGATGAGGAAAGTCACATATAGATTGAACAAATAAAAATTGTACTGGAAAAATTATTTTTAGGATCCTTTTGCTTAGCTTCTGTTTAAAGACTTCTTCCAATCATTCATGATGTAATTTGATTTAAGACAACATAAAAAAATTGACCCAGATCCTAACAAGAAGTCTCAAGTAAATAGAGGAAACTGAGAAAGAAATATATTCATGTAATGCGCATACATATGAAACTTTCTTGGAAATTTTAACACTCTCATCACTTTGCTTATTCTGAAACATTTCCGAGACACTGTCAGGTGTTGTAATAGGCACTGAGAGAGTTTAAAGTAAGTGAAACACAAGTCGAACATTTTGTTCATCATAAGATTAAATAAACACACAGAACAGTATCTTATGTAATTACAGTGTTATACTCTGTATAAAGAAGCACCACATTAAAAATGAATTGAAACAGAGCATTCCTCTTTCTTAATTTGTTTAATAATGAACAAATATTTGAGTACTTACTATTATCATACACTTAATTTTAAGACCTCATTTGCCCTTATTTATATCAAGGAAGTTATTTTACAACATTCTATAAAGGAACGATAACAATTAAATTATTATCTCACACCCACAGATTCATTGCTTTTTAAAGTCATTGTTTCATATTTGTGGTTGATTTTGAAAATTCTAGTTTTATTTTTAAAAGTGGTAGATATAAAAACATATAAACTAAACACTCTTTTATGTTTAAAAATAACTACAGGTCTTAATATTTTATTATTTAATTTTTGATTAAAAAATGTATTCAGGGCTGGGTTAGGTGGCTCACGCCTGTATCCCAGCACTTTGGGAGGCCGAGGCGGGTGCATCACGAGGTCAGGAGATCGAGACCATCCTGGCTAACACGATGAAACCCCATCTCTACTAAAAATACAAAAAGTTAGCCAGGCATGGTGGCAAGTGCCTATAGTCCCAGCTACTTGGGAGGCTGAGGCAGGAGAATGGCATGAACCCGGGAGGCGGAGCTTGCAGTGAGCCAAGATTGCACCACTGCACTCCAGCCTGGGTGACGGAGTGAGACTCCGTCTCAAAAAAAAAAAAAGTTTTCAAATATTAATTTTAATATATGCTTTTATTTATTAAACACACAATTACTAAGACCCACCATGTACTTGACTCAATGAAATTCCACGGGCACGCAGAGGTGAATAAGACAGTCTATGTCTTTGAGGTACTTACAAGCAAAGGAAGCCACACCTGTTTAGGCGCCACCCTTTCAAACTACACTCAGTCTATTCATATGTTATTTTCACTTTTAGTAGTTTAATCCTATGGACTAAAAAAGGCTTCACAGAATCTCCCCGACAACTGCTACACAAGCAAAAGATTTCTGGGCCAAGCACAGTGGCTCACACCTGTAATCCTAGCACTTTAGGAGGTGGAGGCGGGTGGATAACCTAAGATCAGGAGTTTGAAACCAGCCTGGCCAACATGGGGAAATCCCGTCTTTACTGAAAAATACAAAAATTGACTGGGCGTGCTGGCATGTGCCTGTAAATCCAGCTACTCAGGAGGCTTAGGCTGGAGAATCACTTGAACCTGGGAGGCAGAGGTAGCAGTGAGCCAAGATGGCACTACTGCACTACAGCCTGGGCAACAGAGTGAGACACTGTTTCAAAAATAGTAATAATAATAATAATAACTAAAAACAAAAAAAAGACAAAAAATTTCTTAAATAAATCAATGTCCTTATTATAGCAAAAGTCCCTGTGCTTAAAAATAAATCATGGACAGTTTGACTTAAATCTAAAACAGTATTATTGGAATGGTGGATGAAGCTTAAAAGAGGAAGGGAAAATATGAAATTTCTAAATGGATTGGCATAGATGAACTTTCTTGTTTTGGGTATGTTTATATGGATTTATACAAACTATACTATAATAATAAAACCCAAATAGATAAATGGATATGGATAAAGCCTAATGTGAGGCTATTGACAGAAGTAGAATTATAACTATAACTAATATTCTTATGAATATTGCATGTATTTGTAAGTAGGATTTTTATTTTATTTTTGCAAGAACACTTAATACGATCTAGCCCCTTAACAACAGTTTAAGTGTACAACACATTATTGTTGACCACAGGTGCAATGTTGTACAGCAGATCTGTAGAGCTAATTCATCCTGCCTGACTGAAAGTTTATATTCATTGGTTAGAACCTTTCCAGTTCCCGGCACCTGGCAATCACTCTATCCTTTTGACTTTTTAGATATCTCATATAAGTGGAATCACACAGCACCTGACTTTCTATGACTGGCTTATTTTAGCATCATGTCCTCTAGGTTCACCCATGTTGTCACATATTGCAGAATTTCCTTCTTTTTAAAGGCTGAATAGTATCCCATTGCATGTATATACCGTATTTTCTTCATTTATTCATCTGTTGATGGGGATTTACTTGTTTCCACATCATAGCTATTATGAACAATGCTGGTAATGTCTCTTCAAGATCCTAATTTAAATTCTTTTGAATAAATCCTGTTGACTAAATCCTCAGAAGTGGAATTTCTGGATCATGTGGTAGTTTTACACAATTTAGGAGAAAATAGTTTCTTCAAAAAATGGTGTTGAAAACTAGATATCCACATGCAAAATAATGAAATTAGACCCTTATTTTACGGTATACACAAAATAAATGGTGGGATCGGGGAGTCCCTGGCTCCCACCCCGGGTGCATGTCTCTCCCCCAGCGGGGGGCAACCAAAAGTGGCAAGAAGCCCCCCTAGGGGATGAGGACAGGCGGCAGGCATTTCAGCAGGAGGTTGAGGCAGGCCTGGGAAAAACGTCACCAGGCCGAACAAAAGGCCGGGGTGCCCCGCGGGAGGTCAGGGCCTTCCCAACAGCTCCCCGGCTAGACCGGGTGGATTGTAGAGTCCTTGGCTAACATCTGGGATGCATTTCTCTCCCACTGGGGGCACCCCAGAGCGGCAACAAACTCCTACCTTGAAACGTAGAGAGGCAGCCAGGCTTACAGGGGGAGGTTGAGGCAGGCCTGGGAAGAAAAGCTGGAAGCCGAAGAAAAGGCTGGGGTGACCGCGGGAGGTCAGGGCCTTCCCAGCAGCCCCCGCGCCCAACGGGGTTGGGTGGTTGAGTCCCTGGCTCCCACCCGGGGTGCGTGTTTCTGCCCCTGGGGGCACCCCAAAGCGGCAGGAAGGCCCCCGTGGGACGGGGACAGGCGGCCAGGGTTTCGGGGGAGGTTGAGGCAGGCTTGGGAAAAAAGCCGGTAGGTGAGAGAGGAGGCCGTGGTGCACCGCCTGGGGTCAGGGCCTTCCCGGCAGCCCCGACGCTGAACCCTGGGGGGTCGTGGAGTCCCTGGCTCCCACCCAGGATGCGTGTCTCTACTCCCTGGGGGCACCCAAAGTGGCAAGAAGCCCGGGGGCACAGGGACAGGCGGCCAGGATTTCAGGGGGAGGTTGAGGCAGGCCTCGGAGAAAAGCAGCGAGGCTGAACAAAAGGCAGGGGTGCACCGCGGGAGGTCTGGGCCTTCCCTGCACCCCGCGGCTCCACCTGGGGGTTCCTGGAGTCCCTGGCTCCTATCCGTGGTGCGTGTCTCTCGCCCTAGGGGCACTCTAAAGTGGCAAGAAAGCCCCCTTCAACATGGAGAGGCGGCCAGGTTTTCAGAGGGAGGTTGAGGCAGGCCTCGGAGAAAAGCGGTGAGGCGGAAGAGGAGGCCAGGGTACTCCTCTGGAGGTCAGGGTCATCCTGGGAGCCCACGTCCTTGACACGGTGGGGTCGTGGAGTCTCTGGCTCCCACCCGGGGTGCATGTCTCTCCCCATGTGGGCACCCAAAAGTGGCAAGAAGGCCCCCAGGGGATGGGGACAGGTGGCCAGGGTTTCAGCGGGAGGTTGAGGCAGGCCTGGGAAAAAAGCCAGGAAGCCGAAGAAAAAGGCCGGGGTGCATCGCCAAAGGTCAGGGCCTTCACGGCAGCCACCGCGCAGGAGCGGAGGGGGGCGTTCATGGAGTCTCTGGCTCCCACCCGGGGTGCGTGTCTCTACCCCTAGGGCACCTCAAAGAGGCAAAAAGCCTCTTGGGGGAAGACTACAGGCGGCCAGTCTTTCAGGGGGAGTTTGAGGCAGGCCTCGGAGAAAAGCAGCGAGGCCAAAGAGGAGGCCGCGGAGATCCCGCTGGAGACCACGGCCTCTCTGCCAGCCCCCCTCCCGCTGGACCAGGGGATTTGTAGAGTCCCTGGCTGCAATCAGGGGTGTGTGTCTCTCCCCACCAGGAGCATCCCAAAACAGCAAGAAGGCCCCCCCCCGGGGACGGGGACAGGCGGCCAGGCTTTCGGGAGAGGTTGAGGTAGGCCTGGGACGAAAGTGGCGAGGCTGAAGAGAAGGCCGGGGTGCCCCGTGAAGGTCAGGGCCTTACTGGCGGCACTGGGGCAGGACACCTTGGCGTCGTGTAGTCCCTGGCTCCCACCCGGCATGCTTGTCTCTTTACTATCCGCTTAGCTGAGCAAGACTGAACGGTTTGCATTTACAATTCTTGCGGTCAACAACCTGCAGCCTGCAGCCAGCTAAGCGTTTTCATTGGAAAGTGTTGTCACAAGCCATGATAAAGAGTCAGACAAGTTGCCAGACTTATGTAGGGTAAACAATTGAACCTAAGATTTGCTAATTTTTTTCGACTCAGCGTTCTCCTACTGGTGTTACTGTTGAAGAGTAAGATCTTGTAGAGCGGCTTTTTCTTCCACAGACTGATTCACGGACTCTAACTCCTTATTTGGATCAAATTGCTTCTATGATAGGAAATGGGAGAACTCAGATGGTTAAATAACATGGATATGATCCTGGAAAAATTACTGTCCCTCTCACGAAGGCACACATACAACAGGCTTTTATAAATAGTCTTACGTGGCAAACCCGGTTGGCTGACTTTGTGAGTATTCTCGATAATCATTTTCCTAAAATGAAACTTTCAATTTTTGAAATTAATTGATTGGAATTTCCCTAAAGTAAGTAAATTTAAACCAATTGAAGGTGCTGAGAATGTTTTTATAGATGGGTCTAGTAAAGGTTAAAGCTTCTTACTCTGGCTGGAAAGGTGAAGTTTTCCAGACGCCCTATACTTCAGCTCAAAAAGCAGAGCTTGTAGCTGTAATCAAGGTATTGACTGCTTTTAATATGCCTGTTAATGTGATATCTGATTCTTCATGTATGGTTCATTCCACACTGAAAATGCTCGGCTGGGTATGGTGGCTCATGCCTGTAATCCCAGCACTTTAGGAGGCCGAGGTGGGCAGATCACGAGGTCAGGAGATCGAGACAATCAATCCTGGCTAACATGGTGAAACCCCATCTCTACTAAATATACAAAATATTAGCCAGATGGTGGGCACCTGTAGTCCCAGCTACTCAGGAGGCTGAGGCAGGAGAATGGCGTGAACCTGGGAGGCAGAGCTTGCAGTGAGCCGAGATCACCCCACTGCACTCCAGCCTGGGTGACAGAGCAAGACTCCATCAAAAAAAAATACTCAGTTACGATTTCATACAGATGAACAACTTATGACTTTATTTACCCAGTTGCAAACAGCAGGCAGGAGTAGAATGCGCCCTTTTTACATCACTCACATTAAGGCTCATATACCTCTTTCAGGACCTTTGAAGGGAGTCAAATGGCTGATCGTCTAGTTGCTACTGCAATATCTAATGCTAGACACTTTCACAATTTAACCCATGTTAATGCCTCTGGTCTCAAACACAGATACAGCATTACCTGGAAGGAAGCTAAAGCTATTATCCAGCAATGCCCAATTTGCCAAATGGTACATTCCTCATCTTTTACAGGAGGAGTTAATCCTCGAAGATTGGAACCTAATTTTCTTTGGCAAATGAATGTCACACGTGTTCCCTTGTTTGGGAGACTACCTTATGTACATGTATGTGTGGACACCTTTTCTCACTTTGTCTGGGCTACATGCCAATCAGGAGAGTCTTCTGCCTGTGGTAAACATCACCTTTTGCAATGTTTTCGGTGATGGGTATTCTAGCTTCTATTAAAACAGATAATGCCCCAGGAAGCTCTAGCTACATTTTTCTCTATATGGAATATTAAACACATTACTGGTATCCCATATAATTCTCAAGGACAAGCCATAGTAGAAAGAATGAATCTCTCCCTGAAACAGCAGTTGCAAAAGCAAAAGGGGAAAAAGAAGGACTATGGGACACCCCAGATGCAATCGAATCTCGCATTATTGACTTAAAATTTTTTGAGTCTGCCTAAAGGCCA
>NW_022315043.1:0-1124 GCF_002776525.5 Piliocolobus tephrosceles
AAGGTCATGTGGAAGCAAAAAAGACCCCGCATTGCCAAGACAATCCAAAGTCAAAAGAACAAAGCTGGAAACATCACATTACCTGACTTCAAACTATACTACAAGGCTACAGTAACCAAAACAGCATGATACTGATACAAAAACAGAGATACAGACCAATGGAACAGAACAAAGCCCTTGGAAATAATATCACACATCAACAGCCATCTGATCTTTGACAAAGCTGACAAAAATAAGAAATGGGGAAAGGATTCCCCATTGAATAAATGGTGCTTGGAAAACCGGCTAACCGAAAGTAGGAAGCTGACACTGGATCCTTTCCTTACTCCTTATACAAAAATTAATTCAAGATGGATTAGAGACTTAAATGTTAGACCTAATACCATAAAAACCCAGAAGAAAACCTAGGTAATATCATTCGGGACGTAGGTATGGGCAAGGACTTCATGTCTAAAACACCAAAAGCAATGGCAACAAATGGCAAAATTGACAAATGGGATCTAATTAAAGTAAAGTGCTTCTGCACAGCAAAAGAAACTGCCATGAGAGTGAACAGGCGACCTACTGAATGGGAGAAAATTTTTGCAATCTACTCATCTGACAAAGGGCTAATATCCAGAATCTATAAAGAACTCATTTAAATTTCTAAGAAACAAACAACCCCATCAAAAACTGGGCAAAGGATATGAACAGACACTTCTCAAAAGAAGACATTCATACAGCCAACAGGTACATGAAAAAATGCTCATCATCACTCGACATCATAGAAATGCGAATCAAAACCACAATGAAATACCATCTCACACCCGTTAGAATGGCAATCATTAAAAAATCAGGAAACAACAGGTGCTGGAGAGGCTGTGGAGAAATAAGAACACTTTTACACTGTTGGTGGGTCTGTAAACTACTTCAACCATTGTGGAAAACAGTGTGGCAATTCCTCAAGGATCTAGAACTAGAAATACCATTTGACCCAGTCATCCCATTACTGGGTATATAGCAAAAGGATATAAGTCATGCTGCTATAAAGACACATGCACACATATTCTTATTGCGGCACTATTCACAATAACAAAGACTTGGAATCAACCCAAATGTCCATCAGTGACAGACTGGATTAAGAA
>NW_022315045.1:0-661 GCF_002776525.5 Piliocolobus tephrosceles
TCTGGCAAAACTCGTCATCTTAGTTAGGCATTTGGCAGAGTAGGTGAGGCAGGGATGAATTGTTAACAAATGTTAATGTTGCTTTGCTGGGAATGTGCAGAGGGGCATCCAAGATGAGCACATAGTTAAAAGTAAACACATGAATAAGTGGCAGTGGAATTTATTTTGCAACTCTGAGTGCTACAGTGTTTACTGAATTCAGTGTATTCCAGGTTCTTATCACAGCTAAAGACTGAGTAGAACAGATTTCTCTCAACTATGCAAAGGGGAAATCCAAGACAAGATTCCGCAGGCTGCTGGTGAAAAAGGATGTTATCATGCAGATGTCATACTAACAGATTAGTAGAGGGAAATGGAAATGTTCGAGGATGTTCAATGCCACATTGTTGGTTATAGCAAAACCACTGGAAACAACCCAGGAGTCTAACAATAGAGGCCTGGTAGGGAAAATGGTACAGCTATGGAATGCAATACTACTGAAGCATTAGAAAGAATGAGCTTCTGACAGCCCCAGAGAGTTATTCATAATGTGTAGTTAATTTAAAAAAGAAAGTCGAGAGTCAGAATCTACAAAGGCATAATATGCCATTTTGGTAAAGAAAATGTGTATATAGATATGTAAATAGATGTGGATATGAATTATTGTATATACGAAGGAAAA
>NW_022315045.1:671-5007 GCF_002776525.5 Piliocolobus tephrosceles
ATTCGTTGGCTGAATTAACAAGAGATATGAATAATGAAGATAGACTTTAGAAGACTCTAACAGGACATCTAGGGCCATAAAACTTGCTTGTTTGGGCTTAAGTGATGACCAGCTTATAGATTCATGGGAGAATTATGTAAAAGGAAGCATCATATAGCAGTTGTTTAAACAAGTCTCTATCCGCATGGTAAGGTATCTATTAAGGCAACTGACTGACTGTTCATTGAGAGTATGTGCATCAGGGTGACTGTGAACTCTGGCTTTAGTGACCTTCAAAGTGGGTCTCACAGATTGGCTCTGCCTCTTGCCAGCCTTTGTAACTTTAGACAAGTTATTCTTCTCCAGGCCTCAGTCTCTTCATGTGAAAAATGGGGATGCTGGAAATAGTACCGACCTTATAAAAGTGTACCAATTAAATGACATAATTTACATAAAACACTTAACCCAGTATTGGCCTGCTGTAAGCTCTCAATAAAAGTTGACACATTCTATTTATTTGGAGACTCATGAGAAAAACTGGGGACAAAAGATGTCTAGAAAGCATCCAAAAATAAGGTTCTTTTGCTTAACTTTTTAGAGTAGTGCCTAGGAACTGTTTGTGAGATAAAACACAATCTTCTTTAGGGAGCCTTAGAGGAGGGGGAAAAGTCTCTCTGGAAGTTTCAGTGGTCCTGGTTTGGTGATGAGTTACACTGAGGAAATTACTCTCTTGAGGCAATTTCTGAGCTACATACAGCACATCATTTCCCCAGGATACCTGGCTGTCATTTAGTGCCAAAGAAAAGCTGTTTACAGAATGACACCATGGCATCCCCAAAGGGTTTAATTTACCTCCCTAGAAGGTGGTATATTTTGACGCACTGCAAGACCGACCATATCAATAACTCAGGTGATTTAATTGGCTTTTCCTCTTTTCCTAAAGCCATGTCGATCCCATGGTAATTAATTGTGTGTGCTCTGAATTGTGTTATTTACAGTGCCAAGGAACCAAAATGAATCTGTATTAGAAATCGGTGGGAAGATATTTGAGAAGGCTGTAAAGAGACTCTCTAGCATTGATGGTCTTCACCAAATTAGCTCTGTCTCCCCTTTCTGATGGATTCCAGCTGCTGTGTATACCATAAAGCATCCTACTACCTCACAGTCTTTTATGAGACTGGATTAAATGTTCCTCGGGATCAGCTGCAGGTAGAGTATTTCACTGCTCCATTAACATCAGTCACCTGCGTTATATTTGCAGCACAATGCGCTCATGTCCCTGGTAGAACTGGACATGTTGCAGCTCCTTGGAGTCCTTTAAAAATCTTTACACTCAAGATAAATGTCCTGGGGCTGTGTTAAATACAGGATCGTTTCCTTTCAGTGAGTGAAAAAGGGCGCTTCATCCATTTCTAGACAAGGCCTTGGGGGGATGATTGGTGTACCAGCTAAGGAACAGTGTCAGGGCTTGCCAGAACCCCAGTTCTTCAAGAACAGGTGCTTCTTACCAAATTCTTTTAATTACTCTGGCTGGGAGACCATTATCCGTTATCCCACATCACTTTTTAGCTAAGTGAAGTCACTTGGACCTTGAAGCAAAGTATTGCTGCATCCAGCAGTCTGTCATCAAAATAAACACCATACCAGACGGCTTCATTTCTGGTTTTGAATCCAAATTTATTATGCAACTTGCCTAACATTTAGAATTACATTTTCATAGTGCATTAGTCAGGGTTCTCCAGTGAAACAGAACCAATGGGATTAGATATATATAGGAAGAGGTTTCTTACGAAGAATTGGCTCATGCAGTTATGGAGGCTGAGAAGTCCCACGGTCTGCCGTCTGAAAGCTGAGGGCCAGGAAAGCCAATAGTGTAATTCCAGTCTATGCCTGAAGGCCTGAGAATCAGGAGAGATGATGCCATAAATTCCAGTCCGTGGGCTGGAAAAAAAAAAAAAAGAAACAAAACAAAAACCACATGATGTCTTCCTGCTTCAAGTAGGCAGGCAGGCAGGCAGAGAACAAAAAGGGACCTATTTCTCTTTCCTCTGCCTTTTTGTCCTATGGAGGCCCTCAAGAGATTGGATGATGCCCACTCACAGTGGAGAGGGCTGTCTGCGTAGCTCACCTCACCAGTTCAAATATTCATCTCATCTGGAAACACTCTCGCAGACACATGCAGAAATGATGTTTCATCTGGTTACCCGATGGCACAGTCGAGTTGACACACAAAATGAACCATTGCAATAAGTACTGCTAAATGTTCCCTGATTGCTTTTCGTTTTCAGATTTGCATAGGTGATTGTGTATCTGTCGTTAGGGAGGCTCAGACTGTTGAGAGGTGCCCAGGTGGTTCCATGTTCCCTTCCAGTGATTTGCTTATGATACTTCTGGCTTACAGATGCTCCTGAATCACAGCATGTTTTCCTGAGACCCAGAAGCAGTCCCCACAAGGCTGGAATAATGAGAACAGTCTAGTCCCATCTCTGCCACAAAGTGGCTGGTTGACCATGGACAATCGACTTCCCCTTTCTGGGCCCCTCTTTTCCCAACTATGAAATGAGGTGGTCAGACCAGTCAATCTCCAAAGACCCTTCCAGCACAAACATTCTGAGAGTGTGAGGATGGGACATGGGCCTGCCATCCAGACCCTGTGTCCATCGATGACGTCGCTGAAACAGAACAGGGGACTTAGGATGGTTGGTTGGTGCCCAAAAAAGTGCTGCAGTAGAAGTCACGAGAGATCCCCGTTTGTACCAGGAAGAGGCAAAAGTCAGGGCATTTTAAGCTGTTTGACATTAGGAAGGGCAGCTAGCTGGAAATTTGTAAACCAATAGAAAGCTGGATTGGCTTTTTTCCTAAAGATTCATTTCATTTTATTATTTTTTTAAAAAGGCAAGTTAAATCCCAGCACTTTGAGAGACCGAGGCAGGTGGATCATGAGGTCAGGAGATCAGACCATCCTGTCTAACACGGTGAAACCCTGTCTCTACTAAAAATACAAAAAATTAGCCGGGCACGGTGGCGGGCGCCTGTAGTTTCAGCTACTCGGGAGGCTGAGGCAGGAGAATGGCGTGAACCCGGGAGGCGGAGCTGGCAGTGAGCCGAGACTGCACCACTGCACTCCAGCCTGGGCAACAGAGCGAGACTCTGTCTCAAAAAAAAAAAAAAAAAAGGCAAGTTAACATATTTCTGGAATGGCTAGGATTGTATATAGGAATTGGGCCTGATGACCTCTCAGTGTTAGGATTTTATGACCCTATCTACAATCTCATGAACACTTTATAAATTTCTTCCTAACAGGGCATGTTGTATAGTTTGGTTGGAGGCCAGGGGAGTGAGAGGCTGTCGTCAATGAATCTTGGGTACAAACACTACCAGGGTATTGACAACTACCCCCTGGACTGGGAACTGTCCTATGCCTACTACAGCAATATTGCTACCAAGACACCTCTTGACCAGCACACGCTGCAAGGAGATCAGGTATGCGAGAGAAAAACAGTTGGGAATGGTTATGGGCCTGTTTACCTGCTTTCATGGAGTGTCTGCACCTGTGGCTGCTTTCGTTGTTGGCCTTCAGAGGATAAACATAATTGAATGGAGAGAGGAGCTTTCTTGCGCTCTCCAATTCCTATTTCCTGGCTGTGTTCTCAGGATGAATGCAGGGGCAGCCCTACATTTATGCATGAAAAGCTTTTCATTCTTGAGAGGACCGGTATGTGAAGAGTCCATTTGGCCTTGAGCAGATTTTGATTTTGCAAAAAAGAAAGATAGGTGTCTTGTCTTTGTGCCAATACCCTATGAGATGCTGAGGTCTGGAGATATTAGGTGGAATTGAGTCAAATTGAGTGGAGGCAGGAAACTGTAAGGGCTCTTTTCAATGTGTGATGAGCAAGCAATGTCTACAATGGAGACAGGCAAACTTCCTACCCAACTATGTTCCCCCTGCTGGGTGCTTGAGAAATGTCTAGCCCCATGCCATGAGCCTTGCTACCCCAGTGCTCCCAGGTGACTGACAATAGGATGTGATGATTGAAGACTCCACCCTATCCCAGATGAAGGACTAGATGAGGGACACTGACTCCAGCCCCCAGTTTTGCAGGCTCTCAAATATTATTGATTCATTGGACAAAACAATCAGTGACTCGCCTCTCCCAAAAGACCATAATGTATTACATTAGACCAACTGATGGTTTGTTTCCAGACTTCTTCCGGAGGACAGGGAATAATAGGGTCCAACTAAAAGGTGATAACGTAAGAATAAAAGAAAGCTGCCCTTTGATACAGATCTGCATTGACTAGTGGTAGACAATGAACTGGTTGCTTCTTATAAGTAGTTGTGTGTGTGTGTGTGTGT
>NW_022315045.1:5107-8719 GCF_002776525.5 Piliocolobus tephrosceles
GAGAGAGAGGCCTAGCCAGGTTAGGAGTGTTGAATTTTAGGCTGAGTGGCTGACTGGGAAGCAGACCACTGGTCCCCCAGCTCTGCCCCTGGATTGGGCTCAGAAATCCTCAATGCAGAAAATGTAAGCTTTGATGTTTGGAAATGGTTGGTTTCTGGAAAAGAAATCTAGAGTGGCTACTGGATGGTTATGAAGTAAATGACTTGAAGATATGTGCTGTCAGTAAATGTTGAACATGAGTCAAGCTATAAAACACCAAAAGGCTGTCTATATAGGCATTCTAATTCCTTCAGAAAATAATGATTCCTTCTGAACAAACTTACACACCCTTATAATATATACATGTATTTTCTGTCTGTATAATTTAACCTCAGTTTATAGGAATAGATTTATTAATTGGTGAAGTTTTTTTTTAAAAAAGAATTGTTCTAAAAAAATTTGCACAAAGTCAAGCCAAAAAAAATTGCTTTTTTTTTTTTAACTAAGCCTGGATGTGTTAATAATGTTCTACATGTGTATGTTATACTTTTAAGAATTCAAATTCAGCATAAATTAGCAAACAGGAAATGGTATGTTGCTAACAAGCTCCTTTTCTTTTGAAGATTTGGCATGTGAAATGTTATGATTACGAAAGAAAACGTTTAATTGGTCAGAACCAGAGGAGATGAATAGAAAAGATCCGTCTTGCAGCTGAAAAGTCGCCTGATTAAGAATCACAGATAGGAATTATACAGTTAGAAGAGCTGTGTCATAGCTCATTTTCTTAAGAATGTGTAATTAATGGCTTCTTAAGAATTTAAACCGGTGTCGTACGTTGATTTAAATGTCCTTTTGTTGAGAAATCTATTAATTCACCAGCGTAATGTAGTAAATGAGAAGACAGAGAAAGCCAGACCTCTAATTAACAAACCAAGGACCCATCAATAACTGCTTTCTTGGTTCTTGCTTCATTCTCTCTTTTATGTAACTCGTGGTTCACATCATTTCATCTTTATTAGTGCTCTCCCTTCACATCACTTTCTTTACGGTTTAGTAGGACTCTGCTTCAGGCTAGACAGAAAGAAGATGGCTAGCGCTTCTGTTTGTTTCTGCGGCTTAATTACAAATGATTAGTCCTTGCATTCTGCCCCCTCCTCAAAAGGTGCTCTTCCTCAAGGTTTGGTTGCCAGTCTTCTGTTCTCTCTCTGCATTTTCTGGACAGAGATCTCATCTACACCTTTGGTTTCAGCTACCCTCCACATATGATAATTCTCAGACCTTAATCTCCGGCTGTTTTCTTGCAAATCCCCATCTGCCGTCATTGTTACATACTGCAAACAAAACACATCCCTTCTCATCTCCATTCCCTGCAAACACCTCAGCAGATGGCATGGTTGTTCATGCTAGAACCTGGGGAGTCATCTTGGATCCGCCATCATCCCACCAGTCAACAACCCCCAACAGCTTTCCATGCCGCTTTTTCTCTCCTCCCCACGTGCAGCCCTGCTGCTGCCTGAATTTGTTGCTCATCACCTCCCCTCTGAGCTCCCACAACAGCGGATGGGCTGAATTGTGTCCTGCCAAAATCTGTATGTTGAGGTTCCAATTCCCACTACCTCAAAATGGAACCATACTCGGAAATCAGATCTCTAAAGAGTTGATTAAGTTAAAATGAGGCTGTTAGGGTGGACCTCTAATCCAGTAGGACTGATGTCCCTATAAAAAGAGATTAGAGGCCAGGTATGGTTGGCCACCCCTGTAATCCCAGCACTTTGGGAGGACGAGGCTGGCAGATCACTTGAGGCCAGGAGTTTAAGACCAGTCTGGGCAACATAGTGAGACCCCATCTCTACTAAAAATACAAAAACTAGTCAGGCATGGTGGTGTGCATCTGTCATCCAGCTACTCAGGAGGCTGAGGCACGAGAGTCGCTTAAACCCAGGAGGCGGAGGCTGTAGTGAGCCGACATCATGCCACTGCACTCCAGCCTGGGCAAGACTCTGTCTCAAACAACAACAACAAGGTGAGATTAGGACATAGGCAACACAGAGGGATGACCACGTGAGGATGTAGAAAATGACGGCCATCTGCAAGCCAAGGAAGGGGGTCTCAGAAGAAACCAAGCCTTCCAACACCTTCATCAGGAACTTCCAGCCTCTAGGACTATGAGAAAATTTCTAAGTCACCCAGGCTATGGATCTTTGTTATGGCAGCCCTAGCAGATGGAGAGCTCTCCTCCCCGGTCTTTCTTTCTTTCTTTCTTTCTTTCTTTCTTTCTTTCTTTCTTTCTTTCTTTCTTTCTTTCTTTCTTTCTTTCTTTCTTTCTTTCTTTCTTTCTTTCTTTCTTTCTTTTCTTTCTCTCTCTCTCTCTTTCTTTCTTTTCTTTCTTTCTTTCTTTCTTTCGAGACAAAGTCTCACTCTATCAGCCAGGCTGGAGTGCAGTGGCACGATCTCAGCTCACTGCAACCTCCGCCTCCTGGATTCAAGCGATCCTCCTGCCTCAGGCTCCGGAGTAGCTGGGACTACAGGCATGTGCCACCATGCCCAACTAATTTTTGTATTTTTAGCAAAGATGGGGTTTCACCATGTTGGCCAGCTGGTCTTGATTTCCTGACCTCAGGTGATCCACCCACCTTGGCCTCCCAAAGTGCTGGGATTACAGGTGTGAGCCACCACCCCCCCCCCAGCCGTCCTGGTCTTTCTGTCACCAGCATTCCCATCCTCTCCCTCAGGCCAAGTGCACCACCGCACACTGGAATCACCTGGGGGCTTACAGAACATCTCTGCACGGAATCCACCATGGAAAGTCTCATGAAAGTGACGTGGGGTGTGGCCTAGGCACATGCATGTGATATGCAGATACATGTATGTGTATATTTTAAAATGAGCCTGCTGGTCAGCAGGCTTTAACTCTGCAGTGTCAGAGATGAACTTCTGAGCTGCCCATTCTAGAGATGTTGATTTTATAAAATGGCAACAACAACAACAACAAAATACAGTCCTCAGGGGATTGTACCCTGCAGTCAGGGTTGAGAAGTACTCACCCAGAAGAGTAAGTCTAGCTCATCGGGTGCCATATGAGGTGTTCTTTGATCTGGTTCCTTGCTACCTCCCCAACCAAACTCGCAACGCCAAACTTTTGGCCAGGCCTGGCTGTTCCCACCTCCTGACCTAGCCTGTCTGCTCACTGGTTTGCTTGCTCCATGCCCCTCCCCCTTTCCCTCTGACTCTTCCCACTTCGATTCTTGCTGAGATGTCACCCCCTCTGGAAACCTTCCCGGGACTGTCCTTGCTGTGCCACCGTCACACCTAGGCACATCTCTCCCATTGCTCCCACGCTGGGTGTTGTGTGCAGGGGGACAGAGCTGGCTCCCAAGTAGGCTGTGAGCTGCCCGAGGCAGGGACGTCATCTGTTCACCTCTGTGTCCCAGGGCCCAGCACTGTGCCTGACACGTAGTTGGTGCTCAGTGTTTACTGATGGAAAGATGGCTAGAAGTGAGTGCAGAGGTCACCCAGTGATGAGCAGAAAGTCACTGCCGTGCCTTGATGCTGGTGCTTTTCGAGGGGACCCGTGTTTCGTTGTTGACAGCAGGTACTCAGAGCCCTTGCCACGAGCCCCTGCCTCTCCTGCGT
>NW_022315045.1:8729-9531 GCF_002776525.5 Piliocolobus tephrosceles
GCCAAAGCAGCAAAGTACTGGTTAAAAGCAGAAGAAATGGGGAACCCAGATGCATCATACAATCTTGGAGTCCTGCATTTGGATGGCATCTTCCCTGGAGTTCCTGGAAGAAATCAAGTGAGTAAGACTTGTGACCCACTCTGCAACTGGTCAGTCACTTGATCATGCAGCATTTGTTGAAGGTACACTATGTGCCCCAGACAAAACCCCAGACACAGCCCCTGTCCTCGAGGAGCTCAGGGGGTCTCATAGGAAGACAAGATAGTGAAGAGGAAAGGGTGGCATCTGGCCAAGTGCCAAGTGTGTGGCAAATGGCATGATCCAAAGCTCTGGAGCCTGGAAACAGTGAAGGCCAAAGCAGCCAGGAAGGCTTCATGGAGGAGGGAGGCTTGAGCTATAGGGAGGAGTGGGAGATGACACAGGACAGGAATAAGCATGAGGTGGAGCAGAGACTGATCTTGCTAGAAGCAAGGAGAGCTAAGTCCAGATACGACTGCCTGGTGTGAAACCAGTTTTAATAATAATAAAAATACAATGGCAATCTTTAGTGTTGATTAAGCATTTCCTATGTGCCAAGCACCCTGCAAAACACCCTACCATGTGCTCTCTTATGTAATCCTAATTCTCCTCTGAAATAGCTATTAATACTCTGGTTATGTCCATTTTTCAGGTAAGTGACTGAGGTTCTGCGAAGTTAAGTAACATAGGGTCACACGCTTAGTGGTGTAAAGACCTGGCCCTAGTGCACAGTGGAAGTCCACTCTATTAATAATAATGTTGATGTTGGGAATCATAACCTAAG
>NW_022315046.1:0-4094 GCF_002776525.5 Piliocolobus tephrosceles
TAAAAGTGTATAGATATAAAAGCTATAAGAAATGAAAGGTAAATTTGAACAAGTCTTGCAAATAGCTTGTATGTCTATGTGTGCGCGCGTGTGTGAAAGAGAGGATGAATTGTTTAAGAGCAAAAAGAACAACCCAGAAATTCCAAAGTCCATCCAATGGGAGATTCACAGGAATAAAAAAAAAAAAAAATCAGGAAGGGAAAGAATGAATGCATAAATAAAGGAACAAACTAGCTAATTAAATAATTATTGTTTTTAAAATTTCAAGCTCAAGAAAACTGAAAATATTCATGAGAAGAGGACCTATTAAGTACTGAGCAGGAAGAACAGTGAGACTCACATCTAGAGACACCTTTAGAGAATTTAAGAACATTAATAACAAAGGGAAAATCCTTTCAGAACTTTGTGTTGGTTGATTGGTTGTTGAGGACTAAGCTCTGATTGTTTATCTTGCCCATATTCCTACCTGAGAGGTCTGGAGGGGCGTGTCCTACAAACCACAAATTCTCATCAGATGGAGTTTATTTGACCCTACATATTGGGACTTACTTTTCAATCTGACTTTGGCATAACATGATGAGACAAGGAAAAAAATATCTAGCCCCAAAATATATTTCCTTGCCATACCTTGAAATTGCCCTGCAAAGTCTCTTTTGGGAAAAATCCACATTCTATAAAGAATCACCTTTCTCTCTTTGTTCTTTGTTTTCCTTCCTTCCTCCCTTCCCAGATCTAGGAGATCGTCAACTAAGAGCCAGGCACCCTTTTACGTATGATAAAAAAAAACAATTTCTAACCTGCTCTCTCTAAAGTCTGCTAAGAGCTTCCTCTGCACAATAAAACTTGGTCTCCACAATCATTTATCTTTAACCTGAACGTTCCTTTCTATTGATCCCAGGCCTTTAGACAAACTCAACCAATTGCGGACCAGAAAATGTTTAAATTTACCTATAGCCTGGAAGCCCCCACTTCGAGTTGTCCCACCTTTCTGAACCAAACCAATGTATTTCTTAAGTGTATTTGATCAACGTATCATGCCTTCCTAAGATACATAAAACCGAGCTGTGCCCCAACCACCTTGGGCAGGTATTTTCAGGACCTCCTGAGGGCTGTGTCATGGGCCATGGTCACTCATATTTGGCTCAGAATAAATGTCTTCAAATATTTTACAGATCTTGACACTTTTCAACAATAGTTGTTTTTATTTTTTATGTTCTCCACTAAAAGATATGAATTATGTCTGTATATTCTCAACTAAAACATGTCTGTGTGTTTTCTACTAAAATACATACAATTTTATGCCTGAGCTTCACATCTGCACTTCTGGATACTAGAAGACAGCAGAGTATCATGTTCACAGTTTAAAGAAATACGCTATTGAATTTATTATTCCATACTCTTACAAACTATTAATCAACTATAATAATTTGACCATTGCAAATCTGATTAATGCAAAAGTAAATATCATATAAATGCTTTGAAAATCTTGAATTTAAACAATCTATTAAGTGTGGAAGTATATCAGTAAAAAAGAAAGACATCTAAGAAATAAGAGAGAATAGAATCAAATAAATAAGACCTAAATCATAAGTTCAGTAAAAAGTAATCCAAGGGTGAGAAATGAGCTATAAGCCTAGAATGGATTAGCTCCACAAAAAAATTTCTTCTAGAAGAGAGTGAATTCTAGGATACACATTCCATGAATGAGAAACTCTTCATGAATAAACAAATAATAAAGAAACAAATAATAAAGCTATTATTTGTCCTCAAAATAACCAGAAGAGTGACAATTTATAAAGTTCAAGAAAGCCCAGAAGAAGCTCTAAAAATATATGCTCTCGGTACAAAAAATAGCCACTATAAATAAAAACCTATATTTTAGAATTTATGACATTTGAAGTTTCTATCTCACCGGTTTTGTTAAAATGTGTCCTTCAACGGGTACATCTTATCTAAAGAAAAGCAATATTTAAACAAAGGCAATCTTATCTAAGAACATAATAGTATCTACATAACCATTATAAATACCACTTATTGGTTGTCATTTTTACAAAAGAAAAAAAAACAGTATATACAGAATCACAGAAGACTAAACACCTGTATAAGTAAATGTCATAAACTTTTACAGTCCATAGTGTATTTTTATAATTTTACATCATACAAATTTAAGAGACTTTGTCTAAACATAATGGAAATGGAGTTTGTTACTTAAATAGTATAGTAGTTTGTGAAACAACACAAATAATGTAACTGACTATACCTGGTATACAAAGAGGGTTTGGATAATTTAAAATAATAAAAATTACTTTTTCAATTTCATGGTAACAATTATTATGAAAAAGGGCTTGAGATTTTCTAAGGAAGATGCCAAGTAAAAAATTTATTTATATAGGCTGGATTTTTATTCCCCTATTTTCCCAAAATATACTACCCTAACTAGGTGTATTTAGTACTCTGATGCTATTGTGTTTTTATTTCCTCACTATTGAACTAACGATACATGTGGCTTTAAACTAAATACACATATCTCTATTGTCAAAATATTTTAGTCTAAGAAGATGGATTGCAAACTACCCATTTTCTTTAAAATAAATCAACACTATTTCAGTAAAAGAAGCTTAGCCTATGAAAAAACTGTGAAGATTGTAACTCCAGACACTATACAAACAGGTATGTAAAATGAAGCACAAAGTCCCTGAGAGAAAACTCAGACCAAAGTCATTAACTCAGCTCCGCTGTCTGCCATGCCAGTGCTAGGCGTCTGCTAGTGGTCTTCACTTCTGTGACTACAGCCCCCTCACCTAAGCCCTTGGCAGCTTCCTCATCTTGACTCTTTACATATAACATAGACCACTAAGCTCTCGCAATTTTATTTTTGAAATATATCTCAAATCCACTTACTTCTCCCTATCCTAATTACAACCACACTAGTCAGTTAGTCGACCATTATTTATAATGTTTCTACTAGCTTCCAGGTACATTTCCACTTGCTGTACCATTAAAGTAGAGAGGAAGAGTGCCTATATTCAACATGGTTACCTCACAATAGGAGTAACAAACATGAAAAAAAAAAATGACTCAATGAATCAGATAATAGAGGGATAAACAATATGAAGAAAACCAAACCACAATTTAGATCATCACATTGTTAGTAATTCTTAGGGGGTGTCATGGTTAGATGTCCCACAAGTTCCACGCATCTCTCTGACCAAATCCCTTACTCTTTACCATCATAGTAGCTTGTCACTCCAATCACTCCCAAATAGTAAAGAGATGAAGATGGACAAAGATATCTGACATTATCTGGAAATTCCAGGTCTGGAATGGCACCGTTAGGAGCTCTGCTGACTTATTGGCCAGGGAAATAACCAGAACTAGGGAATTTCATAACAAAACTAAGCAACTTTATTTTTAAAGTCTCTGGAAAATGTCGTTAGGGTACACAGCCAATAAAGAAACATTTATTCAAGAAAATCTGCTACATCTCAGTAAGAACTGTTTGAATCTGCAGCTCTTCAGTCATACCATGCTCTCTTTCTTCTCCTCACCCCTAGTTCACCAAAATAAAAGTTCTACTCTAGGTGGGTTTTGCCAAGAAAACCATGATCCTTTTCCCACATCTCTCACTTAAAGACTACATGAGCTCCTCCAGTGGGGAAGGATGCTAACATTTTTCTTCCAGCTCTGTGTTAGGAAGGCAAAATTCCAGGTGTCTCAACGTGAAGTACAAAGGCTTTAAGCTAGCTGTGGCAGAACATGTCTTGGAAAAGTGTTCACCACAGATGTCTAGGGGAGAAATGCATTTCATTCCATCTTTCCCTCTTCATTGTCTATAGTGACCATATCTATGCCATTTACTTTCATACTTTTCCATTTTAAGTGGAATAAGGGAGGTATTCAAATACTTGTTGAAAAAAAGAATGGTATAAAAACCCTTGTATTTCGAGTTATATAAATTGTGTCCATCAAAACAAGGCGGAGCAGTGTACCCCAGGAGTCATTCCCCAAACCTAAGAGTATGTTCTTATATGGAAATAGGGTCGGTCGCTAATCAAATATGATTGGTGTCATCATAAGAACAGGAGAAGAGACAT
>NW_022315047.1:0-2729 GCF_002776525.5 Piliocolobus tephrosceles
GAAGGGACCAGGATTTGAAGCAGATCTGTTTATTTCTAAGTGCTTTGCTCACCCATCCTGTTTCCTCCCTAAGTCCAGAGTGAGACTTACCATCTAGGTTTGGGGCTGCATCACATGCCTTGTCATAGATCACGCTGTGGGGCAAAATGCTATAGACCTTGTCAGCTTTGTTGGCAAAGGTCACTAACAGGGTATCACCCACCTCTGCCTTGATGACTGGGCCTGAAAAACATCAAGTAGAAGAGAGAGAAGAGAATGAAAAGAGACAGAAAGAGGTAGAGCAGAAGAGTCACTCTGTGCAGATATATATGCCCCACTAAAACATCTCCCTGGGTTCAATGGATGGGGGATGGTTTTACTGTACCAAGAATTCCAAGATGGGCTTCTGCAGCAGACAGTCTCTTTCTTTTAGTGAAAGTTGCATCAACAAATTCAGTATACCGAACCTTCCAGTATTTTTCTCCTATTCTGTTGTCCCCTTGTGTGAAGTAGAGATCAGAGTCACTGAAAAGACATAGGAACCCGATTGAGGACACTTCTCAACATATCCACCAAATCCTTTAATTATGGAGCTTCATTCTATCACTTTTAGTCCACTCACCCACCCTTCTCCCCAGAAAAGAGAGCAAAGGCTTCAACAGAGTTCCCAGGAATAGTCAACCAGCCCAAAAGTCTTCAGAGGCTGGATGATACTCAAGCTCATTTCTCTCTTAGCCATTGTACTGTCTTCTCCAGAGGTCCAGCAACTGAAGCAGGCACAAGTAAACTCCTTGTTTACCAATATTAAAGTCCCAGAATGGTGTTCTATAGAGTAACAAAGAGCTAACCGGTTTCTCTGCAGAATAAGCATCCCTCTCTCTCTTGCTGATGTTAATATGAATAGTCTCTGCATCTAGTAAGCTCTTTGACATCTGGCATTATTAAGAAATGGAGTGTCTAGTCAATCAAATAGTGTAATTAATGGAGAGCTACCATATAAACCATATCCATGAAATGCCAAATTTCCAAGTCATGAATATGATAATATAAATTCTAATACTGTCTTTATACTACCTTATTTCTGTTAATGGTACCATCACTCCTGCAGCCATGTAGATTTTCTTTTTCTCCTTCATTCCCTTAACTCATTCATCCTTACTTTGTAGAATTTTCTGGCACTCTTCCTTTTCTACTCTCCTTGTGCATCTTTTCTTTTCCTTTCTTCCCACTACCATGACCCCAGTTCATGCCCTAATCACACTGGGTGTGGCCCGTTATATGAACTTCTGAACTGTATCCTCTATCTGATACTGGCTCATTTACTTTTCTTCTCAGCATATACACACACAACTATTAGATTAGTGCAAAAGAAATTAGTTTTAATGGCCAAAACTGCACTTACTTTTTCACTTAATACAATATTAATCTCCAAAATGGTAACTTTAATTGTCATTTACCTGCTCCAAAATCTTCAATTGCTTCCAATTGCCTATCAAATAATGTTCAAAAAGATTAAAGGACCTCTGCAATTGATATCCCGTTTACCCCAATTCTCTATTTCTCTATGCAAATGCCCATTCTTCTAAGCAAATTGTTACTGCAGTCTCATCTGTTCATTCCCCCCATGCCATAGGTGTTTTGCATCAACCCCTGCATCTAAAATTCCCTTCTTCCCTATTCAGTTAGATAAATTCTATCACTCCTCAAGATCTTGCTTAAGTCTCACTCCCTCTATGACTAGCTTAGCTCTCTCTGAACACCCAGATAACTCACTACCAGGACAACTCACCTCATGCTTATTTGTAACTTGTGGTTACTTCTCTACTCCTGTGAATCCAACTTCTCCCTCTGCTTTTTATTGCTTTAGATATCCTTGTATCCCTCATGTCATCTTGCATGTTGTGCTTTCATATATCACATTAAATATTGATTGAATATAGTTTAATCTTTCATATTTCAGAAGGCACTACAAGGCCCCTAAGACAATTTTCAATGCTAATTCTCATTATTCTGTTTATGGAGAAATACTAGTCAACAGAGAATGTTGATATCAGAGTCTTTCACATATGGTTCACACAAATTCTTTAGGCAGGGTTCAAGTGCATCAGTTTGGTGGAATAATTAGTAAATGTATGGATGAATAAATGAATGAATGAATAAAATGTACAATTAAGGAAGCAAATGATGTTTTATTAATCACAAAGAGAATTTTTTAGATGTTCCCTTAAATACAAAAAAGGATTCTTAATATCATACTGTACATTTTCTAATATCTTCACAGACATCTTTGCATATGGTTAAATAGTAGCAAGTCACAGGAGTCCAGATCCATTTAATAAATTGCTAGACTCAATTTTTTAAATAGTATATTCTATGGGAGCGCAGAGATAACTTGATTCATTCAAATCAGGAGTCAAAGGATTTCTAAAAGCACTTTGCACTGGAGTTTGCACATAGTACCTACTCAAGAAATTCTGATCAATGAATGAATGATCTACTGTTTTGATTTAGCCAGTAAGTCACAAAACAGAAAATATTCTACCAGTTCTCAGCAGTGCTTTTGCAGCAGTATGCCATCCATGCAGTATGAGCTCATCAGAGTGGTGGTTGGAATACAAATGAGATCACAAAGAAAGCCTAACACATGCTTCTCTGACCAGAGGCTTAGAAACACCAGCAAAGAGTGCTTACCTGCCAGAGGCATTTAGAGGAAGACCACTGAATTTGTTATAGCCTTGAGGAGCATAATC
>NW_022315047.1:2739-3805 GCF_002776525.5 Piliocolobus tephrosceles
CCAGCTTATGTCCACAACTATTGGGCTAATTTAGCAATCTTACTAGTCTCAAATGGCTGCTAATACCTTGATTTTAAATCTACAGTTTCTTTCCAGATTTAACAGCATGAGACTCTTTGAGAATACAAACCTTGTCTTGTTAATCTTTGTTTTTCCAGAAGAGCATCTAGTACATATTAACTGATTAATTTTTCAGTTGAATGCAATTGGGATACTGCAGTTGACTAAGGCTATGATTCACTGTGGAAGGTAGACAGGAACAAGAATGTGTTATCAAAGCAGCCCTGAGCGGCTGGATCTTTGCACCTATTAGTGACTAGGTGAAGTTAGTATCCAAATTTAATCAGACATTGTTTCTTCTGTGTCTATTCCATTAACATATTTTTTTCATCTTGATTTCACCATCTGAGGGCAGACCCTTTATATGTTAGAACTCTAATGCTGTCAAATGCTTCTTAACTAGCATCCAGTGACCAGAATTCCTCTATCAAGTCCTTCTTGCATGCACACATTTATCTTCCTAAATAACTGCACTGATTATGTCACTAGTATGCCTAAAGAGCTAAGGATCACACAGCCCCACCTCCTTAGCTTTGCTAAGGGGCCTGATGAGCCTCCCCAGGCTCTTCTGTCATCACTTCTCTGTAAGGAACATTATGGTCCAGCTAAGAAAGGACCTAGTGTATGGTGTCCCAAGAAACCAGGACCAGGTCATTCAACAGGCATTTAAGCCAACAAATGTTTATCATGCACCTGTGATAGGCCATGAAGGAAGCTACAGGTCAATGGATTTTGTCTCAATTTGAGGAAGAACATTCCAATAGAGCAGTCCAGAGATGAGATGAGCTGCTATAACTACTCACAAGAGATGTTCAAAAGGAAATTAAATAATTGGAGGGGCGATTGGTCCTTATTATCCAGAAAGTCCTTTCCAGTGCTAAAACTTTATTACTCTACTTACAGTTGCTCAAAGAGAACATGTGTTTTTCCCAGTTCATTTTGCTTCCTCTATCTGGAAAGTCTTTCCTTCTTTATCTATTCAGTTCCTACTCATATTTCAAGGCTC
>NW_022315048.1:0-9625 GCF_002776525.5 Piliocolobus tephrosceles
TTGTACCTCTGGTAGAATTCAGCTGTGAATCCATCTGGTCCTGGACTTTTTTTGGTTGGTAGGCTATTAATTGTTGCCTCAATTTCAGAGCCTGCTATTGGTCTATTCAGGGATTCAACTTCTAAATGCCCACAAGAGAAAGCTGGAAAGATCTAAAATTGACACTCTAACATCACAATTAAAAGAACTGGAGAAGCAAGAGCAAACACATTCAAAAGCTAGCAGAAGGCAAGAAATAACTAAGATCAGAGCAGAACTGAAGGAGATAGAGACACAAGAAACCCTCCAAAAAATCAATGAATCCAGGAGTTGGTTTTTTGAAAAGATCAACAAAATTGACAGACCGCTAGCAAGACTAATAAAGAAGAAAAGAGAGAAGAATCAAATAGACGCAATTAAAAATGATAAAGGGGATATCACCACCGACCCCACAGAAATACAAACTACCATCAGAGAATACTATAAACACCTCTACGCAAATCAACTAGAAAATCTAGAAGAAATGGATAATTTCCTGGACACTTACACTCTTCCAAGATTAATATTTTATTATTGCATATACAGAATGCTGTTAAATTTTTTTATGAAAACATTTTATCAGGTATATTGTTATCTTTTGCTGCGTAACAAGTTATGTTAAAAATTAGTGGCCTGAAACAACAATACACATGTTATCTCACATTATCTGTGAGTAATGAACCTGGGAGCACCTTAGGTACATGATTCTGTCTTAGGGGGGTCTCTCGTAAAACTGTAGTCAAAATGTCAGGCAGGGAGACAATAAGTTGTAGTCAAAATATCAGCCAAGGGTATAGTCATCAAAAGATTGACTGAAATTGGAGTACTGGCTTCCAAAATGGCCTGCTCATATGGTTCACAAGTTGATGCTGGTTGCTGGATGGAGACTTTAGATAAGTTCCACATGAACCTCTCTATAAGGCTGCTTACATGCCCTCAGAACATAGTAGCTGGCTTCCCTCAGAGTGAGCAATCTAAGAGATAGCAAGGCAGAAGCCAAAATGTTTTTATAACATCCTTGATAGTAACACACTGCCATTTCCACATTATCTTATTGAGTACACAGATGCGCTGAATATCATGGAGGTCAGATAAAGGTTATAGAAGGTCACTTCTTGGACTGAGTTTCTGCACTAGACACAATCGGTCCAGACTAATACAGAATAGAGTCACTCATGCCAGCTTCCACATAATCAAACTGAACATAGAAAAAAGGTTTTCCAGAAAACGGGAGATTCATAAAAACCCATCCAAATGGGCCCCTTATACATGAACCAGTGCAGTATTTCTGCTTTTTTCAGTCTCTTCCTGCCTATAAAGAGCTCTCCCTCTGCTCAGCTCAGGGAGGTGCCTGTTTCCCAAATGGGATGCTGCTCAACTTACGAATTACTAATAAAATCATTAGATCTTAAATTTTTTGAAATTTTGTTCTGTGGTAGAGGAAATTACATAAATACATGAAGATAAGAATGTTCAGTAGGTAAGAATTATTGTGAGATATTTTGGAGACCAACTTCCATATCAGGTTAGTATTTTTCTTCTATTCTTTCTATTAAGAGCTTTGCAACGGATTGCTTCATTTTTTCATGTTCTTTTTAAGCATTTATTGAGATGATTACAAGGTATTCTTGTTTTAATATGTTAATGTGACTAATTATATTATTTGATTATCTAATGATAAGCCAACCTTGTACTCTTGGATGTATTCCAAAATTGTCATAGTGTATTTTGCTAGATTAAGTTAATATTTTCTTTAGAATTGCATGAGTGAGCTTGGCCAATAATTTTTATGTTTTTATAAATTGTACAGTCTTTTCTTATTGTGATGTCAAGGACATGCTAACCCAATTCAATGAATTGGAAAGTATTGGCTCTTTTACAAATTCTATGTAAAAGTTGGTGAATCCTTAGAATTACTTTTTGAGTGTTTGCTGGAATGTAAAAGCAAAGCCATCTGGACCAATTATATCTTGTATATCATTGTATTTTATTATCCATTGAATTTCTTTAATATTCAGAAGTCTGTTCCATTCGTTCTTTTGAGTTTTTCTTTGAAGAAATTTTATGTAAGCTTTATTCTCACAAAACTCATCATATTATTCCTATTACATTTCATTCTCTATACCATGCAATATGCCTTTTTTTAACATTACAGATATTATTTATTTGTAACTTTGATCGTGATCATCATTTCTAGAAAATTATCTGCTTTTCAGTGTTTTCAAACTACCCAATTAGCCTTTGTGGAATTTCTTTTTTTTCCTGAAAATTTCCAACTTTATGTGACATTGCAGTTATCCTTGTAATTTACTTAAAATTGTTGTCAATTGTTTTATCTATGTATGAAATTAATGTATATTCCTCAGTTGGTGGCTACAATGCTGATTAAAAATTTTACTTACAATTTTATTTTTTATCTAAATGACCATTTACTAAAGAGATATGTTAAAAATCCAGTATGTCAGTGAATTCTTATGGTACTTCAGTCATTTTGTTATTTCATATTGGAGGCTCTATTAATACATTCTAGTTAATAATTTTTATAGTGTTTTATAACTTTTTATCATTATATAATCCCAATCCCCCCCATCCCTCCACTTTTTAGCCTAGAATCAAACCATACAAAGGTGGAATATGGTCTCTTCAGACATGGAAAGACTCAAAGCATTAGGATGTTCTTCAGCAAAATAATGGAGTAATCCATGAGGAAGAAAGCCATGGAATCTAAAAAGCAATGGAACAACCCAATTAAACAATAAAGGCAAGTACCAGAATGAGATCTCTGTAATATAATAAACATAAACTATAACCAGTTTGGACTGGAGAAAGATAATGGAGGACTGGCAGTTTGGTAGCTGAAGAACAAAAAAAAAAAGGCATTATAGCATATAATCTATATTTATGAAGTTAAAAGTTAATATAATGAAAACAGGTAATAATATATAGGGGGAAAATCAACTAGACACTCCCAAAGGGGGAAAGTTGGATGAGAAAAATGGTTCCCAGATAGGAAGTAAAATGAAAAAGAGCACACTTTTAAGCACTGGGTAAGAGACAGCGTCTGTCGGACTGGATGCCTAGTGAAGAAAATTTATATACCAATATGCTACGTGGATTAGTATATTTATTTGGTCATGAAAAATGCCTGTGGCATGAGAGTGAGGGGAAAGGAGGCAAATGCTAATATTATTATTGTAAAAAATAAGTGGTCAAAAGATTATTGAATATATGGAGGTTTGCATATATTTTTGAATTTAAATTATAAATGATAGAATATTTAAAATAATGTAAATATAAAAAAATTAAAGAAAAAACTATATTTGCAAGCTCAGTGCTCATGATTCATGTTGAAGTCAATTGCTATTTTCTAAAGTTAATAAATCAATAAATACAGGTAGAAGTATATTTTCTGCAATTATGACAATACACATTTACCTATGTAAAACTGATGAAATTACTCAAGACATTCCATGTGTTGGTGGTCAGCTACTATATCTCACATTGAAGATAAGACTTGGACTTTCAGTACTCTGTAAATAAAACTGTGAGTCACTTTGAAACTTCACTGCATCCCCTGTGTTTTCTTTCTAACAAACACACTTGTTAGAAACTTCACTTGTCAAAGAAAGACTTGAGTGGGCTAACTGAATGCTGGTTGTGAGGGAGCCAGTATGGTCATACCAGTATGAAAAAGAGCAGTTAGTTTGTTGTCAGTTCCAGCCTAGAGTGTTTGATTGATGTCTGGGTGACATATACTAACTCTTGGACCAAGATGGACAATAAATTAAAAACAGAACAAAAAACCTCAAAATTTAGGAACTGAATCTTTTACCAAACAAAAGATAAGCAGGAATCTAGTGAGTATGTTCTGGGATCACTGAGTCCAGAGGGTTTTATCAGACAGTCATTGCTTGCGTGTGTATTCTTCTGGCATGAAAGTATAGCACCAATTGAGACATGCTAGCTTTTTATCTCTTAATCTGTAAGCCCATGGTTTGCTAGTGAGTAGAATGGTGATAGTGTCTGAAGACAGTTTTCAGTTTACCTGGAAAAGCTATTTATGGTAACGTAAACCTATCAATCATTGACTGAGTAGAGCTGTGATGGCCTACAACCAGGAGAAGTAATTTTTACTGTCTTGGTGACCATCAGCGTAACATAACATGTGATGGAAACCATATTACTGTTACATTAAGGCATCCAAATTTATTTTTAGAGCATGGTTTTCTCTTAAGTATGTTATTATAAGTCACTTTACAGCATCTAGCAATCCACTATCCTGCCCTATTGCTCCTGTATTTCACAAGTGAATGTCTTCCTTAAAATAGCCATAATACTTTCTTTGCTCCCAGCCCCCAGGAAACAGTGTGTTTTAATTAACGTTTACATTACACAAATATCTGCTCATCTTAGTTTTTTGCATAAAAGGTCCACCAAAAAAGTAAAGTCAGCATGCTCAGAGGGTGTGTTGCAGGTATATTAACATTTCAGAGGCACAAGTGTCATAACTGGTTTAACTAAAGAAAGCTAAATGTGCATTTCAGAAAACTGCCAGGGAGAAAAATCAATTCTGTATTTCAGCTGAATTCAAATCAATCCAGCAGTAGGTATCTGCATTCTGCATATCCCTGCTGGGATTTCTACAAATTATTTGCAAGGAAAGGCTTACTTAACTTTGTTTAGAGAGAGGCATATATTTGCCATTTTTCTTCAACTGAAAGGTCTGTTCTTAGAAACTTATGAAAATAACTTGTATCCTCAAAAGTGACTACTGTTGACCTATTTTTCAATTTTTATATAGGTGCAATTATTAAAATTTTAAGCTTGGATTATAAATTTATTCATTGTCTGTAGTAGATGGACTAAGTAAATTAGTACTGGCATAAATATTTTAATGTCAGATTAAGCAATAGTAGTGAATATTAAGCCATGTATATATTTAGTGTTTCTATAATAGATAAAAGATTGGTTTGTAAGGTAAATCTGATAAGTAAAGGTATTGGTATGACATTTGGTACTTAAAAACTTATTTTTTTAATCTTTTCCAAATCTTAGGATGAGGCAAGATGGTGGTGTGTTGTCATTGTATTTGAAATAAACAATGCACATGAAAAGTCAATAAATTAAAATTTTACACATAAAGTCATTCTCAGTTTAAAGAATCAAATCAACAAAATATAGCTTTTGAGTAAAAAATAAATTTATAGGACTTGAACTTTGTTTTCTTTAAGCTACTGTTTATTTGCTGCTCTAGCTTAAGTGTAAAACATTCCTATTCATTATTTAAAACATAAAGTGTGACAAATTCATCTTACACAATTAAAAAAAGTTCAAGCAGTTACTCCATGTTATCAAACTAATTATGTAGACCATCAAGACTGCAGCATCACAGAACTCCTGTTGGAATCATTCACATAGACGAAATTGAGAATAGAAACCCCTGTTGTGCAATAAGGAATGTAAATGGAGGTCCATGATTTTGGGAAAGCCCTGCAGCCTCCATGAGGACTGTGAATGCTTTTATTTTCCTTTGTGTCAAGTACACAAAAAGGAGGACTTGAAACTTCACCCACTTTCTAATGTGCTCAGAACTTTCCCCCTTCTCTCTCTAATTGACAGCACTTTGAGCAGCCTGAGTAAGTAATTCATACTGAGTATCTACCAAAGTTGATTCGCCTTATTGTCTGACCTGTCTAGTTATCCTGTCCAAAGTAAGATACAGTACAGAGTCATTAAAAGGAACTACCCTCTTATTCTGTTAAAATGAAAGATGAGAACAATAATAAAGAATTCTTCAATGGCCCTGCATGGAGCATGACCATATGTCCACATTTGCTGTTATGACCAGATCTATAAGATCTTAGTTTGCAATGTGACACACAGTCATTTTTCACCTTGGTTAGGCTACAAGATGGGAGCCACAGTCTGTCTATTGGTTAAAAGATTAATCACCCAAGTAGTTTCAGGCCTATTCTAATTGATTTGTTACAATTTACTGAGGAAATCATCTTCCAAAGTACCTAACCGTATCTGTAAAATAATAATAATTTTTTTTGCCTAATGTAGTGAGATGGAACTTATCAACTCATAGCGGTCTTAGATCTTTTCTTGTTAACCTTGAATTTAGTTCCCCTGAAGAAATACACACACACACCTGTGTCTCAGCCTCCGAAGTAGCTGGGATTACAGGCAACCAGCACCACACCCTGCTAATTTTGTATTTTTAGTAGAAATGGGTTTCACCATGTTGGCCAGGCTAGTCTCAAACTCCTGACCTCAAGTGATCCACCTGCCTTGACCTCCCAAAGTGCTGAGATTATAGGTATGATCCACTGCACCCCGCCTGAAATCTTGGTTTTGGTGGGTTCTAGCTGGCTTCTTTACAGCATCCTGTTTTATCAGCAGGGTCTTTGTGACCTGTATCTTGTGAAACCAATCCTGTGGACCTCCTGAGACTCAGAATGCCGAAACTCCTGGGAATGAGGCCAAGCAGGTCTCAGACTCATTTTACCTAGCCATATTTAAGATGGAGTCACTCTGGTTTGAATGCCTCTGACATATTTCCCCTCTCCCTTGTACAAGTGGTAAACTCTTTTTTTGTTTTTTTGAGACAGGGACTTGTTCTGTTGCCCAGCTGGAGTATAGTGGCACCATCATAGCTTGTTGCAGCTTCAACCTCCTGGGCTCAAGTGATTCTCCCACCTCAGTCTCCTGATTAGCTTGGACTACAGATGTGCACCACACTCCTGGCTAATTTACTTTGATTTTTAGTAGAGACAAGGTCTTACTATGTTTCCTAGGCTAGTCTCAAACTCCTGAGCTCAAGTGGATCTGACCATATTGGCTTCCCAAAGTGGTGGAATTACAGGTGTGAGCCACCATACCCAGCCTATAAGGGGACACTTAATCCTAAGGATTGCAAAGGAATGAAGATCCATTTTTTTGTAACTTATTCAGGCTAAATAGGGGTAATGATATTTCTGCCTAAAAATAGAGTCGCATGTAATCAAGGTAGAGAGAAGCTCAGTCAGAAAGCCTCAGTATGGTGAGCCATTCAGAACTCTCAGACCCAACGAAAGGTGATATCCATCCCTCTTGTTTCTTCTGAACAGCAGTTAGTGGTCAGTGACTGGTTCAAAGGAATAAGCAGGGTCAGTCCATAGTCAGCCATTTGTTGCTGCACAGACGATTTTCCTTTGGGTCAACGGTCTCTCCAGTATCGTCATGTTGTGGTTGGCCAGGAAAATGTTAGCGGAAAGGGATCCATATCCGGACCCCATGAGCCAGATCTTGGATCTCACACAAGAAATAATTTGTGCTGAGCTCATAAAGTGAAATCAAGTTTATTAGAGAAGTAAAGAAACCAAAGAATGGCTTCTCTATAGACAGAGCAGCCTAATTTTTGTTTTTATTTTTTTATTTTATTTATTTTTTGAGACAGAGTCTCACACTGTCACCCAGGCTGGAGTGCAATGACGTGATCTTCACTCACTGTCACTTCTGCCTCCTGGGTTCAAGCAATTCTCCTGCCTCAGCCTCCCGAGTAGCTGGGATTACAGGTGCCTGCCACCACACCCAGCTAATTTTTGGTATTTTTAGTGGAGATGGGGTTTCATCATGTTGGCCAGGCTGGTCTCGATCTCCTGACCTCATGATTCGCCTGCCTCAGCCTCCCAAAGTGCTGGGATTACAGGCGTGAGCCACCGCGCCGAGTCTCAAGTGTGTTTTTGTTGTTGTAGTTTAGAAACGGGGTCTCTCTGTGTTGCCCAGGCTGGTCTTGAACTCCAGGATTCAAGTGATCCCACTTTCTCAGCCTTCCCAGTAGCTGGGACTACAGGCAACTTGCCTGGCACAATCAGGTTCTTAATTGCTCACTGAAGTATTTTTATGATGGCTGCTATAAGGGTTACTGGAATGGGGTCCTGATCGAGACCCCAAGACAGGGTTCTTGGATATCATGCAGGAAAAAATTCAAGGACAATCCATAGAGTACAGTGAAAGCAAGTTCATTAGGAAAGTAAAGAAAGAAACAGTGGCTACTCTATTGGCGGAGCAGCAACACGGCTGCTGGACTAAGGATACTTAACAGTTATTTCTCAATTATGTGCTAAACATGGGGTAGGTTATTCATGAGTTTTCTGGGAAAGAGGTGGGTAATTCCCAGAACTGAGGGTTCCTCCCCCTTTTATTTGTTTATTTATTTAAATAAATTTTTTTTTTCCTCCCACTTTTAGACCATATAGGGTAGCTTCCTGACATTGCCATGGCATCTGTAAACTGTCATAGTGCTGGTGGGAGTGTCTTTCAGCATGCTAATACATTGTAATTAGCATATAATGAGGAGTGAGGATGACCCAAGGTCACCCTCATGGCCATCTTGGTTTTGGTAGGTTTCGGCTGGCTTCTTGACCTCAACCTGTTTTATCAGCAAGATCTTCGTGACCTGTATCTTGTGCTGATCTCCTATCTCATCCTGTGGCTTAGAATGCCTAGCCTCCTGGGAATGCTGGGAATGAGACCCCAAAGGTCTCAGCCTTATTTCACTCAGCCTCTATTCAAGATGGAGTTCTTCTGGTTCAGACGCCTCTGACATAAGTCTTTGTCAGATCACTCTAACATCTGTGCCATGCCTATGTTTGTGTCTGTCCTTCTTTTCTTCTTTTTCTTTTTCCTTTTTTTTTTTTTTTTGAGACAGAGTCTCACTCTATTGCCCAGGCTGGAGGCAGTGGCACGATATCAGCTCACTGCAGTCTCTACCTCCCAGGCTCAAGTGATTCTCATGCCTCAGCCTCCCAAGTACCTGAGATTATAGGCACACGCCACCATGCTAAGTTTTGTATTTTTTGATAGTGACGGGGATTCGCCATGTTGGTCAGGCTGGTCTCAAGTTATCCCCACGCCTTGGCCTCCCAAAGTGCTGGGATTATAGGCATGGGCCACTTCACCCAGCCAGAGTCTGTTCTTGTTCACTTTGAGATCTTCCTGTTTTTTTCTATGACAAGTGGTCTGTAATTGAAACCTGGGCATTTTGATATTATAAAACTCTGAGTTTTATTTAAATCTGGTATTTAAGGTATTTAAGCCAATACCACTCAAATTCCTGACACTGCTCTAGTGGGAGAAAATGGTTGCCACATTTTTACTGCCAGATCAGGGTGGAAGTCCAGGTTTTCCACTCAGGCATCCTTAACAGTGAAAGGAGAGACAAGTGGGGAGGTGTTGGTGCCTCTGGGTGGGGAGAGACGTTCAGGCTCTCCACTAGGCCTCTGCTGGTACCACCTTGGCTGGGAAGTAGAAGGGCTCCTTGTTACTGCTTTCCACGTGGCCTCCACTGACACTGCAGAGGGTGGCCTTGTTATTGCAGAGCTGTGGTCAAAGTCCACACTCCACTAGGCTGCCTCTGACACTGCCTGGGGCAGTGCGGCATGGAGTGGGGTTCTCCCCATAGGGAGCTTGAATTTCTTTCTTTCTTTTTTTTTTTTTTTTTTTTTTTGAGACAGAGTCTCTCTCCATCACCAGGCTGGGGTGCAGTTGTGTGATCCTGGCTCACTGCAAGGAGTTTGAATTTCTATCCCTAGCTGGTAACATTAGAAGTCCGAGCTCCCCA
>NW_022315049.1:0-3411 GCF_002776525.5 Piliocolobus tephrosceles
TTTTTTTAGAAAATATGAAACTGAGAGAGAAAGACTTTCTACAAGCTTAGAGTCAATGGATGAAAAAAAAGAAGATATAATTACTGATGATGAACAAGAATTCTTTGTAATATACATATACATGTATATACTATAATATGTATCAATACTTGTGTATATATGTATATATTTATAGAGGGAGAGAAAACAAAAAAATAATAAATACATACATACATACATACATATATGAATAAATAAATTAAATAATAATAGATTCGTTAGGGATAACACAAATTGTAATACCTGTTTCAGTTTTTTTATTTTTCTTTTTTTTTTTTTTATCTTATATTTTTACTTCTATAGAAAAGCGTACAAAACGGAAAGGAAGAACAGATGTATTTACTTGAAAATTTTTTTAAAAGAAAAAACAAAGCGATTTTGGATATGTATGTTTAAAAAAATGAATAAAATGATATATATAATATAATGTCTAAAGTTGTCATTTTTAATGAGTATTTAACTACATGGGTATATGTATGTATGTATATGTGCAAATTTTTATAAAAAAAAATTTTATTTTTTCGCTTATTTTATGTTGATAGCATTATTTTAAAGAAAGAGCTGCATATGCTTAAAAAGAAAAATAAAGAATATAAAAAAACTATTAATGAAATGGAAGATAAATTAAATATTAATGAAAAAGTAAAATTAAAAAAAGATGATTTTATTATCACCCCTTCTTAAGATTATTTATTTTAGCAACTTAAAAAAAAAAAAAAAAAAAAAAAAAATGAATATATGTATAAAACCATATATATATAAAAAATATTTACTATAACTATCATATGCTTGTTCAACAAAGGAAAACAAAAAAAGAAAAAATACATTACATTTATATTTTTATAAAATATTACTTTAAAAGCTTATGGTATTTTATAAACTGCGAAACATAAAAAATATAAATACATACGCATATATATTTACATTCGTCTTATTTTGTTTTCTCATTTTTTGTAACATTTTTCCATTTTTTCATATTTTTTGAGTTTTTCTTTTTTTTTTTTTTTTTTTTTTTTGTTGTTGTTTTTCTTAAATGTTCGTAAATATACTTCATTATATATGATAAAAAAAAAAAAAAAAAAAACTAGCATAAAAGATAACATGAAATGTAAATAACAATTACAATGAATTTTCAAAAATGGGTAAGGTATAATAGTGCTCGTTTCATTTGTTACAAAAACGAAGTACCCTACTTTTTTAGCAACGAATCAAAAATACCAGTTAAGAAAATTATTCCTTGTAAAGAAGTTAATAAAAGAGAAAACCAACACAAATATACATTAATTAATAATATATATTATGTAAAAGAATTAGATTTGTATGATAAACTTATCAACATATATGTTGATGTTATTTTTAATTTTGAAAAATATCCTCTGCATGTTCAGCATTTACATATATTTTGTAAGTCACGATAAAAAAAAAAAAAAAAAAAAAAAAAAAACACACGAAAAAATGATCTATACATTAAAAATAAAAATATCTTTTTACTAATATGCAAATAAAATATTGTTACATAAATTTATATGTAATAATGTGTCTTCATTTTTTTTTTTTGACTACTTGTGTGTATCTGTATGTATGTGGATATATACATTTACGCCACGCATTTTATTACCGTTTTAGGCAAGAACTTACTTAAAGAAAAGGTAGAGAGTGTTAAAAAAAGTTCCGAACATAAAAAAAGACTGTTTGAAATAGGAGATGTTACAACAGAAACTCTGAATGAGTATCTTGTAAGATTAAATGATGAAAAAATGAAAAAAAAAAAAAAATATAAACGTGAACACAAACAATAATTGGTTATATGAACAAAATATAAATAATGTAGTTAGTAAAGTAAAGGAATTTTACAATTACAAAAATGTAATATATGCATTATTTACTTTAGAGCATCAGAGAATAATTTTTAATTATACTGAACTGACATTAATGAACGAATTACAACACTGTTTTGCGAATTCTTCTTTAAGTCAAGGTAAAGATATTTATAAGTATATTAAAAAATATGGTAAAGATAATATATATATTTATATTTTAGAATATTGTAATAATTTAAATATTTTAAAAAAACGATTTGATGTTGTTAAACATTTATTTTTTTTTAACAACTTGCGATTATAATATTAATATGAGTGGAGTAAGCTTTTACCTCATCCAAAAAAACAAAAAAAAAAAAATTAATTACTTGTTTAGGTAGCTACGAACAGAAGCATAACAATTAATGTATATAAACATATATATATATATATATATATATATATATATATATATATATTTTTATGTTATTGTAGGTTATTTTATTTTTTTTGTTACATATATTCTGTGTCTGTGAGTATATACACACATTTGTACATTATTATCAAAAGACTTACTTTAATTGTTCAAATATATACAATTTTGTCTATACTTATTTATTTTCAACATAACAAAACTTTTAATTAGTAACCTCTTTTCCCTCCAAATAAAAAAATCATAAATGAATAAAATTATTATTTTTATAATATAAATAGATTGAAATAAAACTGTTATCTATGCTTTCATTACTTAATAATATATATTTTTTTTTTTTTTTTGCGCTTTTAATTTTTTTTGAATTTAAAAAAAAAAAAAAAAAAAAATAGCTAATAACTAGGTCAAATTATTTTTTCTATATATAATGTTTATTTTTTTCTGGGTGGTCGTTATAAAGATCATTAGATACCTTTTTCCTTTATATGTTTTCTTTTATTTTATTGTCTTTATTTTTTCTTTAGTATTTATAAACAAGTGTTAATATTTCATATATATACATACATGTATGTAACTATTGTGCAAAATGTTATTTTATTTTGCCACATTTTGTTATTTAAAAAAAAAAGCATAAACCTTAAAAAATCTAAAATGATTTTTAATTTTAATTGTAAATACTAAAAATAGATATATTTTTATCTTTTTTTTTTTTTTTTTTTTTTGTACGCTTTAAAAAAAAAAAAACATAAAAAAGTGTTCTAAAGGCTAGAAAATCAATTAAGCATGTTTTGTATTATTTTAATCGTATATATATATTATTTACCCATTTGCTGATTTTATAAAAATTACAAAACGGTATGTTGTAGAGATATATTTTGAATTAATAATTCTATATCATTGATATCTTACTTCTTTGTTATAAACAAACGGATACATACATATATATATATATATAATTATTAATAAACTGTTTTTATTTATTTCATTTTTTATTTTATTCTGATTGACTTATTTTTTCTTTTGCTTTTTTATTTGTATTTTCTTTTTTTTTCTTTCATTTTGTTTTGTTTTGTTTTGCTTTGTTTTGCTTTGCTTTGTTTTGTTTTGTTTTGTTTTGTTTTGTTTTGTTTTGTTTTGTTT
>NW_022315050.1:0-1994 GCF_002776525.5 Piliocolobus tephrosceles
GATCCAGGGGAAGTAGAGTGGGAGTGAGCTTATGAATTGTGCCACTTCTGAAACGCAGGGTGTGTGGTTCACATGCAGGGAGAGGCAGGTGGACACTGGGAGGTCAGACCCTGCAAGGGTCTTGGGGCTGTCAAGTGAGATGGGACCCTTGTGGCCCCAGGGTGCAGTGGGAAGGTCTCAGGGCAGGCTCCCTAGACCCTAGTGGGGTGATGTGGTCACTCCCTGAGGGACTCCTGTTAGGGCCCGGTCGCCCACCCTGGGAGGCCCACATCTAGTCTCAGGGCTGACCTTCCTCAGCTCCAGCAGAAAGCACCACCTCCAGTCCAGGATGGGCAGCCTGATTGTGCAGTGTCACTGCCCTCCATGCCAGGGGCCCCAGTAACCCCGGCCAGGCTGGCCCCGCACTCCTTCTTCTCCCAGGTCCTGCCCCTCCTGGGAGTCAACCCCACAGGAACGCCCTTGTCCTCCTTCCCTGTGTCTTCTACCGGAATGAGCCCTGAGCTGGATGGGGACAGAGCCTGTCCTTTCTGGGGGTTGGCTCCCAGTCTAGGGCAGCTCCAGGCCCTGTGCAAGTCCTCAGTTCTGCCTGGGTTGCCTTACAGTGAGATGGAGCTGCCTCCTGCGACTGCTCGGGAGGTGAAGGTAAGAGCCTGATGCATGGGGTGCTGGTCCAGTGATGTGGGGGACTGGGCGGGTGGTCGGTGCGGGAGAGGAGGCAGCTGGCCGGGGCGGTGGCTGGTGGGGGCAACACGCTGTCCCTGGGAGGGGCAGCACTCCCTGCTGGACCTGACCCCAGGTTGCTGTAACTTGGGCAGTTTGATAAAATTCCAAAGTGAGAAAGACAGTTGTGGCTTGGGAGTGGCTGCCCACCTGTGTCAGGACCCCACCTAGAGGCTGGGACCTGACCTAAGACTGGTGTGTCTGTGGCCTGAGGATGGCATGTCCCGGGGTCCCAAAGCCAGCCCACTGGTGCTCATTTGCTCAAAGGCTCTCAGCCTTCAGGGTCTGCCCTTCCCTGGCTCCCTCCAGCTGGGTCCACCAGGGCTCCAGAGCCCAAGACCCAGCATCCACGGGCGGCTCTGGGAAGCCTGGCAGCTCCCCTAACGCCAACATTCCTCATTTGACAGCAAATGCGGCGGGAGATAATACGAAAGAGCAAGTGGATGGAAATGCTGGGACAATGGGAGACATACAAGAACAGCACAAAGGTAATGTGTGGAGGGAGAGGCCCCCGGAACCACTCTCTGCAGAGACGGGGGACAGGCACCCATGGCTGTGGCCTGGCACCATCAGCCTCTCAGAGGGCGGGTGCACACTGTCCTTGCCCAGAGGACTGCAGGCCTGGTCGGTGGTTTGCCTGACTATTCGTGCAAGCGTCACCTTGCTGGGAGGGAATCTGAATCTAGGGCTGCGACCACCCGGAGCTCAAGGCTAGGGATGCCCTGGTGACCCAAAGGAAGGAAAAGGTTCAGATCACAGTCCCGACTCTGAGTGTCCATCCGCTCTTTTCAATCCTGGGAAGGGAGACCCTGTTCCAGTTTAATGTCACCTCTAACCAGGAATCATTGGGCCAAAACCAACCATTTCCAGAATCCTTGGCTCTGGTCCTCACTGGGGTCGCCCCGTGGCCTGTGACACCAGATTGTTTTCTGCCCACAGCTGATAGATCGAGTATATAAGGGCATTCCCATGAACATCCGGGGCCAAGTGTGGTCAGTCCTCTTGAACATACAGGAAGTCAAGTCGAAAAACCCCAGAACATACAAGGTACGCTCAGCCAGAGCACAACAAACAGGACAGGCCGTGTCAGGGGCCCAGGTCTCCAGCTGGAGGGAGCATCAAGCCCAGCCTGGGGGGTGGGTGGGATGGTCAGATGCACATCCTGGGCACGGACGGTGACACAGTCACCACAGACAAACTCGGCTCTGGTGACCCTCCCCGGCTTCAGTAACAAGCCAAAAAGCAGCTTTGTGCAGAAGGAAACCTTCCTGCTT
>NW_022315050.1:2004-2669 GCF_002776525.5 Piliocolobus tephrosceles
TCATCATCACTCATACAAGGAGCCTTCGGGGATGACATTCACATCGGGAATGGGGAGAGCCAGGCTGGTCCTCCCTTCCAACGGAAGACCCAGTGAGAAAAGGGAATGAGCCAGTGATGCCCACACGAACGTGGGTAGATCCTAAATGCATTTTGCTGAGGGAAAGAAGCGAAGCCAGATCCAATAAGCTACCACAGTAGGATTCCCATTCCTAGACCATTCTGGAAAAGGCTAAACCATAGGGACTGAGAAGCAGTCAGGGTGGCCAGGGGCTCACGGATCAGGGAGAGGCTGGGTGCATAGGGGCCACCCTGGGGACTTGGAAGATGAAGGAGTAGTTTCAGGATGGTCTGGAGCAGTGGCCGGGAGACTCTGCCCATTGGTTTAGAACCGTGGAGGAACTGTACACCCAAAGGCTGAACTGGCATGTGTGCAAACTGAAAAAATAAAAATCATTCAGAGTGAAAAGGATCAGGCAAGTCAGTGTACAACTGGGTTATCTGCATGTCACAGATGTGGATTTTACTGAAACATTTCCTCAAAATCAAAGACACTGAAGAGCTCACTGCTTATCTGGTGAATCATCTGAACCTGAAATGGGATTTGTTGTTAGGCTTTGTAGACAAACTGAAACTAACGGCATCTGCATAAAACAAACAAAAGCC
>NW_022315050.1:2679-3670 GCF_002776525.5 Piliocolobus tephrosceles
TTTCCCCAGAGGCCCTGCCTCCCGTGGGGATGGAGGAATGGGGGCTGGAGCCCCTCGTGGGGCTGGTGACTGGTTGAGTCCGATCCATGGCCGTGACTTTTCCTGCCCTGGAAGAGACAGAGGCGCAGGGATGGGGGCCCAGCTCCCGCAGAGCAGGGCAAAGGGCAGTGTGTCCACTGGGAGTGTGGGAAGGGGACGGTGTTGTGGGGAGCCCTGGACACCGCCCAGTGTTCTGCACTAGGGGAAGGGTCTTCAGAGGCCCTGGAAGAGGGAGGTTTTTAGGGCAGCCCAGGAGGCCCTGAGCACCTCTGTTCCTCCCATCAGGACAAGGAAGGTCTTTGCACGCAGGATTCGTCATTAGGCTGGCTTCTCCAGATGTTGAATGACGGGGTAAGAAGGCACAGGGAGACCCTGGCTCAGGGACCCTCCTTGCCCTGCAGTGTCCTGCTTCCCCAGCCCAGGGGTCTGGCTCACCCACAGTCCACAGGAGGCTCAGCCCACAGGGCGGTCCCCACAGGACACCCAAACAAAACCCTTTGCTCATCCCAGGGCAATGACTGGGGCTCAGGTCCCGACTTATACGCAGACTGGGCCAAGACCCATCTTGGGAGAGCTCAGGGAAGCCTCAAGCCCTGGGCAAGCCCCTCTCTCCAGGAGCCACAAACCTACTCCAATGAGTGTCCCCCATGAGGAGCTGCAAGACCTTGTCTGACCCAGTGTCCTGGAGGGCTCAGGAAACCCTCACGGGGAAGGTCACTGACTCTGGGGGCTTCAGTCTGAAGCTCCAGAGGGCTCAGCCCGAGGCACCAGCCCCAGCCTGGAAGGGCTACAGTCTCCCACACCTGCTGTCCCCACAGATCTCTCTTGGGCTCATCCTGCGCCTGTGGGACGTGTATTTGCTGGAAGGAGAACAGGTGTTGATGCCGATAACAAGCATTGCCTTTAAAGTTCAGAGGAGTAAGTCTCCATGTGCCCAGTGGGGCCTGGGGAG
>NW_022315050.1:3680-5228 GCF_002776525.5 Piliocolobus tephrosceles
GAACAGAGCTGCTGGGTGCGTGTCCCTTCTGAATGTGTCCTGGATGGCCCCGAGACTGTGGGACAGGGCCAGCTCTAGAAGCCCACGGGGACCCTGACACCAGGCCCTTCCCAGGCCCATCAGGACTGAGGGAGGCCAGGAGATATCCCACTACAACAGGGCACCCCGTCTATGGACAAGAGACTTGCACCCAATTTCTACAATGGCACCGTATTCCAGGAAGACCAGCTGGCCACCTGCTGGCAGGCGGAACACCCTGCCGAGGGGGTGAGATTGGCTTTCGCTGCACTGAGCCACAGTGTGGACATGCACTTCCAGCCCTGCACTGCACCCAGCACTGATTCCACAGGACACCCCCTTCGCAGCTAGGGACGAGCAGCAGTGCGCTCCCACCGCAGGGCCTTGCCCCTGCTCCTCTACTTGGAAAGTTCTCAGTTCCCTCCAGGCTTCTAGAAGCATCTGGGGCAGGGCTCATGGCTGGATAACTTACCAAGACTTAACAACCCAAGCCAGCTTCACATCCTCATTTTATTTTTTGTTAAACTTATGAAAATTTATTAAGAAAGTGTGCAGCTCGAAAGACCTTCACAGATGGAACACACCAGCCCCCAGATCACAAAGCCAACCAGGCCCAGCCCCTCCCAGCACCCCCAGTCCTGCCACCAGCATTCTGAATTCCAACAACACCGTGAGCCTGCCTTTGTACTCTACCCTTATGGAAGGATAACACCCTTCATGTTTTAAAATAAATGTTTTCTGTTTAAATTATTTTATATATACAGAAATATTGAAAAGGCACTACAGTGTCCTCCTACACCTTCTATCCAGCTGCCCCCAATTATGACGTCTTGCAGTACCATGGCACATAAGAAATTTAGGCCGGATGTGGTGACTGACACGTGTAATCTCCACAATTTGAGAGGTCAAGGCGGGAGGTTCAGGTTCACTTGAGTCTAGAAGTCTGAGAGCAGCCTGGGAAACACAGGTGAACCCTGTCACTAGAGGAAAGTCAAAGAAATTAGCCAGGCATGGTGGCGTGTGTCTATGGTCCCACCTAGTGAGGAGGTTGAGGCAGGAGGACTGCTGGAGCCCATGACTTCCAGGAAGCAGTAAGCCATGATTGTACCACTGAAGAATAGAAAGGTAAATATTTGAAGTGTTACTTTATGCCACTAGGGAAAGCAAGAAGACTTTTATACCATCAGTATTAAGGTATACAGTTTTCTAAAAATTTATCTCTGCAGTTCAATAAGAAAAAATTCCTGCACATTATATTTGATAGAGCAAATAAGTTAAAAAATAAAAACATTAAAGGAAATGTCAGTATTAGACTCATGCACTTTTCAAAGCATTACTAAAGAGCATCTCACATTTCTGTTTAAAACACTTGTACCATTGCATAATTAAGACGAAGATGAGAGTTATTTGAGGTGTTTAAAAGTTGGTGGTGCCACATCTAACTGGTGTAAACTAGATAAAAAATCACTATAAAAAGTTCAAATTCCATGCAAATGTGAAGATTATACAATCTTATTAAATTGTTAGACA
>NW_022315051.1:0-4821 GCF_002776525.5 Piliocolobus tephrosceles
TAGTAGTATGGATGTCTTAACAATATTGTTTTCCATGAAAACAAAATATCTTTCCATTTCTGTGTGTCTTGTTTATCATTTTTATAGTTTTAAATTTACAAGTAATTCACCTTCTTGGTTAAGTTTATTCCTAAGATTTTATTAGTTTTGTGCTATTGTAAATGGTTTTACAGTATTTGGGATTGTTTTCCTAATTTTCTTTTCAGATAGTTTGTTGTTAGTCTATAGAAATGCAACTAATTTTTATATGTGGTTTTTCTACCTTACAACTTTACTGAATTCGTTTAATAATTCTAACATTTTGCTGTTGTTCTTGTTGTTACAGTTTTAAATGGAGCCTTCAGTGTTTTCCGTATATAAGATCGTGTTGTCTGCAACAGGCACAATTTTACATCTTCCTATTTGGATGCCTTTCATTTCTTTGCCCTAGTTGCTCTTTCTAAGACTTCTACTCTTTGTTGCATAGAAATGGTGATCATAGAGGAAAAGCTTTTTCAGCTTTTCAACATTGAGTATAATGTTAGCTGTAAACTTTCCATATATGGCCTTTATTATGTTGAAGTAATTTTCTTCTGTTCTTACTTTGTTTACAGAGAAATATATTCTTTATAACAAATGGTGTTGGAAAAAATGGATAATTCCCATGCAAAAGAAGGAAACTGGACCTTTATCTTATAGCATACGCAACAACAACAACAAAAAATCAAAACAGACTATCAACATAAATTTGAAGTCTGAAACGGTAAAACTTCTAAAAGAAAACTTAGGGGAAATACTTCATGACATTGTTTTTGCCAGTATTTTCATAGACATAATATCAAAACTCAAGTAATAAAAAGCAAACAAGTGGTATTACATCAAACTACAAAGCTCCAGTACAGCAAAACAAATGATCAGCAATGAAAAGGTAACCTACAGAATGGGAGAAAATTATTTGCAAAGCATATATAGTTAGACCTCCAACTATATAAGGAATTCCCACATCTCAAAAGAAAACAAACAAACAATAAGCCAACTCAGGAATGAGCTAAGTTCTTGATACACATTTCTCAAAAAAAAAAAAAAAAAAAAAAAAAAGATGTACCAATAGCCAACAGGTATATGTAAAAATGTTCATCATTTTAATCATTAGAGAATAGCAAATGAAAAACACATAAAATGTCATTTTATACCTGTTAGGGTGGCCATTATTTAAAAAAAAAGGAAGAGCAAACAAAACCCTAGAAAATAACATGTGTTGGCAAGGAAGTAGAGAAATTGGAAATTGGAACCCTTGCATACCATTCATGGAAATGTAAAGTGATGTGGCATCAATGGAAAAAATTTGGAGGTTTCTCAAAAAAGAAAAAACAGGACTACCATAATCTGGCAACTCTACTACTGGGATTTTATCCAAAAGTACTGGGATCAGGATCTTAAAGAGATAGTGGCACTTCCATGTGCATTGCAACACTATTCACAATAGTCAAGAGGGGGAAACAACCCAAATTTTCATAGATTAAAAAAAAAGACATATATACATATATATATGTGTGTGTGTGTGTGTACAATGGATTACTATTCAGCCTTAAGAAAGAAATGTGCACTATGCAATAACTTGGATGAACCTTATGCAAAGTTAAATAAGTCAAAAAGAAAAACACTGCATGATTCCACTTGTATGAGGTGTCTAAAATGATTACAAACATATAGTCAGATAGAAGAAACAAGAGCTAATGTTTGGTAGCATAATAGGGCAACATTAGTTAACAATAATTTATTGTATATTTCAAAATAACTAAAAGAGTAGAATAATGTTCCTAATACAAAGAAATGATAAATGCTTCAGGTGATGGATATCTTAATTACAATGATTTGATCTTTGCACATTGTATCCTTATATCAAAGTATCACATGTACCCCTTAAATAGGAACAACTATTATGTATTCATAAAAATGAAAAAATAAAGAATAATCAAGTTGATAGAATCAAATTGTGAAATAATGGTTGCCGGGGGCTAGGGGAAGGAGGAAATGAGAAGTTAGTAATCAGTAAGCAAGATGAATAAGCTCTGGAGAAATGACGTACAACAGTGTACCACTAGTTAACCGCTGCTATAAAGACACATGCACACGTATGTTTATTGCGGCACTATTCACAATAGCAAAGACTTGGAATCAACCCAAATGTCCATCTGTGACAGACTGGATTAAGAAAATGTGGCACATATACACCACGGAATATTATGCACCCATAAAGAAGGATGGATTTGTGTCTTTGTAGGGACATCGATGCAGCTGGAAACCATCATTCTTAGCAAACTATCACAAGAAGAGAAAACCAAACACCGGATGTTCTCACTCATAGGTGGGAACTGAACAGTGAGATCACTTGGACTCGGGAAGGGGAGCATCACACACCCGGGCCTATCATGGGGAGGGGGGAGGGATTGCATTGGGAGTTATACCTGATATAAATGATGAATTGATGGGTGCTGATGAGTTGATGGGTGCAGCACACTAACATGGCACAAGTATACATATGTAACAAACCTGCACGTTGTGCACATGTACCCTAGAACTTAAAAGTATAATAAAAAAAAAGAAATATATTAAGAGGGTAAATATTATGTTCAATATTCTTAACATTACAAAATAAATATTTAAAGAAAAGAAGCACTTAGAATCTGTTGACGAAGATTAGGTGAAGGTGAAAATACTTTTTTTAAAAAAATCCTATTTTTGCTAAGAGTACATGTGCCCCTCTGTGTGTATATGTGTGTTCACAGAACTCTCTGTCATTATTATCACAGATGAGTGAACACGTGATTTAATGTAAACTGGGCTGAGTGTAAACTGGGTTGTTTTGGAGAGTGAAATGGGGTTTCAAAAATAATGTATTACATTTTTAAAAATAGCTGTTTATTAATTAACAAATTGACTTATAATGTTGGTAGATTATAAAATATTTCTACTCAAAAACAATGTTGAGAGTAAAATTACTTCTAAGATATATAAACAATATATATCTCCTCTCATTATATAATAGCAATAAAGGCAAAATAATAAAAGTGTTTTGTCATTTGAACATGTGTAAATTAACAGTATCAAACTAATCATCTTTCATAGATATTCATATGTGTTCATCAATTTTTAACTGAAATCTGTCGCTAATGCTATGTCATTGGTAATGGAAGAATAAATCTTGGAAAGGTGGCATTATTTTTAATTACCTGTAGACCTGTATAGATTTGCATTTTATGTATAATAAATTTCATAGTTAATACTTTAAATTTATTATTGATTTACATTGTTGTATAGACCATAATGTCTTTAACTGAGAAAATAGTTTCACTAAAATTGTTGCAACAAATTTGGAATCAATTTTTCTAAGTGCATTCTATTCTCAGCTCTTTCTTTATTTTCATATTGAAATACACAAATGTTTCAGTCCAAATATTTTCATAAGTAGGTTTTACTTCAATTTACAGTACCTTTCTTTGTTAATGATTTTAACAACACACAATTCAACAAATAAGTTGCCTTTTATCTTTCCTTAAGACATTTCACTAAATTAGGATACTGAAAAATTCTAGGCCTTCTCAAATTGATGTCATTCTAACATACAATATAAACCTATTTGATTAAAAGCAAAGCTCCAGGAAAATCCTTTTCTTTTTCTTTTTTATTATACTTTAAGTTTAAGGGTACATGTGCATAACGTGCAGGTTTGTAACATATGTATACTTGTGCCATGTTGGTGTGCTGCACCCATCAACTCATCAGCACCAATCAATTCGTCATTTATATCACGTATAACTCCCAATGCAATCTCTCCCCCCTCCCCCCCCCATGATAGGCCCCAATGTGTGATGTTCACCTTCCCGAGTTCAAGTGATCTCACTGTTCAGTTCCCACCTATGAGTGAGAACATGCAGTGTTTGGTTTTCTGTTTTTGTGATAGTTTGCTAAGAATGATGGTTTCCAGCTGCATCGATGTCCCTACAAAGACACAAATCCATCCTTCTTTATGGGTGCATAATATTCCGTGGTGTACATGTGCCACATTTTCTTAATCCAGTCTGTCACAGATGGACATTTGGGTTGATTCCAAGTCTTTGCTATTGTGAATATTGCCGCAATAAACATACGTGTGCATGTGTCTTTATAGCAACATGATTTATAATCCCTTGGGTATATACCCAGTAGTGGGATGGCTGGGTCATATGGTACATCTAGTTCTAGATCCTTGAGGAATCGCCATACTGTTTTCCATAATGGTTGAACTAGTTTACAATCCCACCAATAGTGTAAAAGTGTTCCTATTTCTCCGCATCCTCTCCAGCACCTGTTGTTTCCTGACTTTTTAATGATTGCCATTCTAACTGGTGTGAGATGGTATCTCATTGTGGTTTTGATTTGCATTTCTCTGATGGCGAGTGATGATGAGCATTTTTTCATGTGTCTGTTGGCTGTATGAAGGTCTTCTTTTGAGAAATACCTGTTCATATCCTTTGCCCACTTTTTGATGGGGTTGTTTGTTTTTTTCTTGTAAATTTGCTTGAGTTCTTTGTAGGTTGTGGATATTAGCCCTTTGTCAGATGAGTAGATTGCAAAAATTTTCTGCCATTCTGTAGGCTGCCTGTTCTCTCTGATGGTAGTTTCTTTTGCTGTGCAGAAGCTCTTTAGTTTAATTAGATCCCATTTGTCAATTTTTGCTTTTCTTGATGTTGCTTTTGCTGTTTTAGAAATGAAGTCCTTGCCCATGCCTATGTCCTGAATGGTACTACCTAGGTTTTCTTCTAGGGTTTTTATGGTATTAGGTCTAACATTTAAGTCTCT
>NW_022315053.1:0-357 GCF_002776525.5 Piliocolobus tephrosceles
TTTTTTTTTTTTTTTTTTGTGGTAGAGGTGGAGGTCTCACTATGTTGCTGGTCTTAAGCTCCTGACCTCAGTGGATCCTACTGCCTCAGCCTCCCTAAGTGCTGGGATTACATGTGTGAGCCACCACACCAGGCCCAAGAGGCGTATTCTAAAATTTTTTGGAATTCAACCACTTTGAAAATGTACGGAGAGCTATAAATCATCTCCCGATAAACACATGGATGCATATACACAAAATTGTTGCACAGGATTTTCGGGACGTCATAAATTTCTGAGAGCTGGGTTAAGATCCTTAGGATTATGGATTCCGATTTCTTTATTTTTCCTTTTTTTTTTTTTTTTTTTTTTTTTTTTTTT
>NW_022315053.1:457-1685 GCF_002776525.5 Piliocolobus tephrosceles
TTTTTTTTTTTTTTTTTTTTTTTTTTAAGACCGAGTCTTGCTTTGTCGTCCAGGATGGAGGGCAGTGGCGTGATCTGGGCTCACTGCAAGCTCTGCTTCCCGGGTTCACGCCATTCTCCTGTCTCAGCCTCCCGAGTAGCTGGGACTACAGGTGCCTGCCACCATGCCCGGCTGATTTTTTGTATTTTTAGTAGAGTCAGGGTTTCACTATAGCCAGGTTGGTCTCAATATCCTGACCTCATGGTCTGCCCTCCTCGGCCTCCCAAAGTCTGGTATTACAGGTGTGAGTGACCGCGCCCAGCCCTAGATTCTGGTTTATTAAAGGAAATGTATTTCAAGTCAGAGCTTGTCATTTATTGCACAGGAAAATAAAAACTTCATTTAAAAAATCAAAAACACCCACATGATAAAATGAGGTCCTGCTTGGTTTTAAACTACTTGGTGACCACCATCAGTTATTTTCTTGACCACAGGATGCACCTAATTCCTAACTATGAAAAAAGGTACAAACATTGTTTATTGGGCTTTTGGCTTCAGCCTTGAAACAATCGGATTCTCTCAAACTCAGTAATGTGAATGGCTATTGGGTTGATGCAGCTGTTTCCATTCTAGAAATGGACCTGGAATCATGTACTTTTCACCCATGAAGAGTCCTTTGTGTAAAACTTGAAAAGGCAAGGTCCCAAATTCCCCATATGGGTGTTTCTTCCAGTAGAGGAATTACTCTAATGACTTCTTAGCAAAACTTACATAATCAGGGCAGGCCATCAAAATACTCCAAAACACAAAGGTTTGCTCCATTTCTGACGGACCTGTCTCCACTGCTATCAGTCTCACCAACAGCGTCACATCAAGTCAGAGGAACGGTTTGTTCATTTAAGAAGGATCTTCATGGCTGGGTGCGGTGGCTCATGCCTGTAATCCTATCACTTTGGGAGGCCAAGGTGGGTGGATCACGAGGTCAGGAGTTTGTGACCAGTTTGGTCAACATACTGAAACCCCGTCAGTACTAAAAATCCAAAAATTAGCCATGCTTGGGGGCACGTGCCTGTGGTCCCAGCTACTCAGGAGGCTGAGGCAGGAGAACTGCTTGAACCCCGGAGGTGGAAGTTGTGGTGAGCCAAGATCGCATCACTGCACTCCAGCCCGGGCAACAGAATGAGACTCCATCTCAAAAAAAAAAAGACCTTCATCTTCCTGCCAATTTGCAAAAAAAAAAAAAAAAAAA
>NW_022315053.1:1785-17910 GCF_002776525.5 Piliocolobus tephrosceles
AGACCTGTGACTATGTCATGCAGCAAAAGGGCTTTGCCACAGGCCTTAGGAGAAGTATCCTGGGCTATCCAGCGAGGTCCAATCTAATCCCATGAGCATCTAAGAGCATAGAACTGGCCAGGCGAGGTGGCTCACCCCTGTAATCTCCGCACTTTGAGAGGCTAAGGCAGGCAGATCACGAGATCAAGAGATGGAGACTACCCTGGCTAAAATGGGGAAACCCCATCTCTACTAAAAATACAAAAATTAGTCGGGCATCGTGGCGGACACCTGTAGTCTCAGCTACTCAGGAGGCTGAAGCAGGAGAATCACTTGAACCCGGGAGGTAGAGGTTGCAGCGAGCTCAGATCACGCCACTGCACTCCAGCCTGGCCAACAGTGCGAAGACTCCATCTCAAAACAATATTTTAAAATAGGGCATAGAATTTTCTCCGACTGGAAGAAGAGAAATGCACACAGGGGAACTGGAGAGCCTGACCAGGTCCCTGGCCCAGCTAGTCCTGAGCTGATGGGACCACGTGCAAAGACCAGATAGAGGCCTCAGGAGCTGAGGGCAGCCCCCAACAGATGGCCAGCAAGGGAACAGACACCTCAGTCCTGCAACCACAAGGAACTATATTTGGCCAAAAGCACTTGGAAACAATTCTCCAATGAGGAATGCAGCCCAGACCACATGGTGATTTTTGCCCAGTGACACCCACGTCAGACTTCTGCCCTACAGAACTGTGAGATGATACAATTTCAATTGTTTTAAGCCACGAAATATGTGGAAATGTGGTAAATCAGCAACAGAAATGAATACAGTGATTTACGTGGAAACCCCTAGAAGAATGTCTGGCATGGGGTTGTCACCTGACAAGCGTTTCCCGATTTCCTTACATCGCAAGGCAGGGCTGGCCACGCTCCATCCAAAAGAGATGATAGACTTGCTGTGACAAAACATTCAGTAAATTATAAATGGCCCAGAACACCTACAAATTTCAGGTTTCAGGTAAGTGATTGCCTTTCCTTTCACTTAGAAACCTCCCAATGCTCATCTTACCGGTAAACTCTGAGGACCAGGCAGGAGACTAAACACCAGACAAACCCAGCCCCAGATGCCCCGAGGGAGCCCATCCCAGCACTCACTCCACTGCACTGAAATGATGTCCAGGTCAGTTTATCCCACTAGACCAAGAACTCCAGCTCTCCATGTGTGAGTCACCAGTGCTGCCTCTGCATCTCTGCTTCTACGACGGTGCTTCTGCACTTCACAGGAAATCTCTATCAATGTTTGTCAACACTATATATGACAGTATAACTTAATATCTGCACAGAAAATATAAATTCTCTGAGGACCAGGGCCGGGTTTATTAGCGTTTAAAAAAAAAAAAATCTTAGGTAATACAATATTTCATTTAAAATTTACAAAATTCCATTACATTCATGATTTCATTTCATCCTCAAAACAATCTCCTGAGTTGGGCAGAACAGGTATTACTAACAACTAACTCCATTTTACAGGTGAGGGAACTGAAGTTCACAAAATACTTGGACTTAAGAAAAGCTTTAATAGGGCCACATATCGAAACCAAATCCTCTGCTCAAAAGAACTAGAATAAGTTATCTTTTACATATTATTCATACTTATATCCTGTCAACATCCAAAAATGTTTTGAGGTAGCCTGCAATAATAGACACCTATCCAATAAAAACATTAAAATGAAAAACAGGTGGGAAAAAAAAAAAACAGCAGGTAACATGGGAGACAGACAAAGGTAGATACCAAAGACTGAGACTTAGAATCGAAGAAAACTTCATCTCTGACCTTACAGTTCCAGGGAGATAATAGTAAAGGAAACAAGATGGTTTATAGACACATAAACTGACAAACAGAGGTTGCATCAGTTCTTAACTATGAAACACTCCTGGCAGCCACAGCAAATCTCTAGGACAACATACCAATGGCATCAAAGCAAGAGTATACTTCAGTGATAGAGTGAATTAAGTTCCCTGTTTGGGACCCAGGCCAGGGCTAGAGAAAAGAACTCTGAAATGTAGAGCTCAAAAATATATCCTCTGTCGGCCAGGCACAGTGGCTCACACCTGTAACCCCAGAACTCTGGAAGGCCGAGGCGGGCAGATCATGAAGTCAGGAGATGAAGACCATCCTGGCTAGCACAGTGAAATCCTGTTTCTACTAAAAATACAAAAAATTAGCCAGACGTGGTGGTAGGTGCCTATAGTCCCAGCTGCTTGGAAGGCTGAGGTAGGAGAATGGAGTGAACCCAGGAGGTGGAGCTTGCAGTGAGCGGAGGTCCTGCCACTGCACTCCAGCCTGGTCAACAGAGCAAAACTCCGACTCCAAAAAAAATATATATATGTATATGTATATATATATACATACATACACTGTGTCTTCTCCATACCCAAGTGTCTCCTTCTGTGAGAGACTTTCTTACACCATTGCGGGGAAGAGAATTTCTCTCTGCTATATTTGCTTGAAAGAATTAAAGGTGTAGGGCAAAAATTCTTGGAAATTACATCATTTACAAACCTCAAAAGTGAGAAAAATAAAGCCCAGAAGAGAAGACCTTCCATGAAAGTTCCAGAGCCAGAGGTAGACCCAGTACATTGTTTCTGTTTTTCTTTTGAGAGGAAGTCTCACTGTATGGCCCAGGCTGGAGTGCAGTGGAGCCATTTCACTCACTGCAACCTCTGCCTCCTGGGTTCAAGCTATTCTCCTGCCTCAGTCTCCTGAGTTGCTGCGATTACAGGAGCTCACCACCACGCCCAACTAATTTTTGTATTTTTAGTAGAGACAGGGTTTCACCATGTTGGCCAGGTTGGTCTCGAACTCCTGACCTTAAGTGATCCGCCTGCCTAGGCATCCCAAAGTCCTCGGATTACAGTCGTGAGCCACCGCACCCAGCAGACCTGGTAAGTTTTAATCAAGTACTCTGAACTATGCAACAAACACTAGGAAGTAATAGAAAAAAAATTAATCTAAAAACCCTCTGGAGAGTCAAAGAATTGCAGATTTTAAAAAGCATGAATACTTGAATTCGTGGTATTCAAAAACGACCTCGCACTTACTCGCATGTACAAACTGCCTGCCCACCTCTATCAGAGCATTTTTTCAAGCTGTGCTACAGTTAACTATGTACTGCCCAAAGCCAATCTGTCCCTGCAGATCATAAGCTCTTAAAGACCAGGACTTCAGGAGAACAAGCAAAACTTCAGAGAGAAGGGAGCCACCGAAACACAGTTCATAGCAATGGGTCGGCAGGAGCTGATGACTGGAAGTGGGCTGTAGCCTTGGGGTCTGGGACAGCGGAGGGCAGAGAAGGCAAAAGGGCCTGCATGACATGCTACAGGGCTAGGAGCCACAGCTGTGGTGATTAGTTCAGTTTTGTCTCCTATGCCTGTTACTTATACACCATCTCTTGTTCAGAAAGAACTTCAGGTTGAGTATTTGGACTCCTTGAGCCTTCTGCTCTTTGTCTCCGGGACGTTTAACACTCTTAAAAGGGGAAAACTGTCCAGTTCCATTATGCTTCCTGGGATATTACAGGTTTTTCAAAAGTTTGACGAAAGCATTCACTAAGGAGTAATTCCACTTTCTCTGGTGGCTGAGAAATACGTGTCTGAGGGACCCCATCAAGCTGAGGTCGGAGTCTCCCCACCTATGGACCTCACCCTGGCTCCCCCCTCATAAATCTGACCTCTAACTGTAACTGCCTTGGCCTCATTCCGTGGGTGTGGATGCTCCTGCGTGAAACGCATTTTCAGCCCGCCAAATTCTTGGGAGAGTTTCTTCCACTCTCCAGGCGCTCAGAGCTACAAAATTCAATCCGGCTTTCCAGATTTTTTTCTTCCCATTACTAACGGAAGAAATCAAGAAGCGCCAGGCAGCAGGGCCCTGCTCCCACCAATCAGAGCCCAGCCGAAAGCTAGAGCAGGAAGTGCGGCGGTGGGACGCCAGGTAACAACCCCTCGCCCCCCGCCCCCCGCCGGGCCCCGCCGGCCTGGGCAGAGGTTGGTGAGGCCGCTGCGTGACAGCTCCGGGCCCGCGCCTTTCGCTTTCTGCTGCCCAGCAAGTGAGAGGATAAATCACGGGGCGGGGGCAGTGCGTCCCCAGCAACCGCGCACCCCGCGCACAGACCCCCACTACACGCGCGTCCCAGGCGGGTCGACCTAGACGAGTCACGGGGCGGCGCACAGCCCCACTGGCAGGGCAGCCGGGACTCACGCGCGCGGGTCCACGCAGTCACCTATATAAGTGACAAAACACTCAGGAAGCCATCATGCGGGGCCAGGAAAGAGCCCCCACCCAGAGTCACGGACTCCCTGGTCTGAGGGTCCGCGCAGTCCCTTCGGTGAGTCTGCCGAAGCAGTATCACTGCGAGGGAGGGCGGGAAGGCCGTTGGAGTCTCCACACGCGGTGACCCGGACACCGTTCCATGAGCGGCTCCATGCAGGGCCCACTATGCCGCAGGCGGGGACCAGCCAGGCCGCGGAGGACCGGGCAGAACCCAGCGCCCGGGTCCATGCAGTCCCCTCCGCGGCAGACGCGGGGAGCCGGGGAGCAGTGGGGACCGGCCCGCACTGGCAGGGCGCCCGGGAACCCCGCACTGGCCCACGCGGTATCGCAGCAGACGCGAAGCCCCCGGTGCCACCCGAGGCGGAGACAATGCCCAGGCGCACGGACCCGGGATCCCGACACCGGACCCTGCGGAGCCCAGCTCGGAGCCGCCACGCCCAGCTCGGAGCCGCCACGCCCGGCGCAGAGACCCCCGCCCGGTCCGGAGACCCCGTCGCCCGTCGCCCAGTCTCACCTCGGGCCGCCGCCTCCCAGTGCTAGCTCCTCGCCGCGGCGCCTGGGCCAACTAGGGCACTGCTGAGCAGCCGACAGAGACGCGGCAGCCTCAACAAGGGAGACCCTGGGCGGGGCCGCCGCCGCCGCAGCCGCTTCAACCCGTGTTCCCCGCTCAGGATCCGGCTCGGATCAAGGAGCTGCAGCTGGCGCTGGGCTGAGGCCGGGACACACACCACGCAGGTGTAGAGGGCCCCGCCCGCCGCCCGCCGCCCCGCCCCCAGCGGAGCCGGACGCCCAGGTCCCGCCCCCCGGCCAATGGGGAGCGAGCTGTGCAGAGACCGCGGGGCCTTAGGTAACAGAGGGAGGTTGGGTCGCGTGGCGCTGGGACGGGGCATGCGGGGTCTCTGAGAGGACCGGAGCCAAGAGCTAGCCGGATCCTGGCCTCCTAGAAGACCCAGCTCAACGTCCACCTGGAGTCTGCTCTACAGGACGCGCTCATCTCAAGCCCAGAACTCAGGCTTTTAGGCCAGAGAGGGAGAGACAGGCTTGCTTTACAAAAAGTGAAATTGAGGTCCAATGAATAGGATTGCCTGCTGCCCGAAGTCACGTAGTCCCATTCACTCGTTCACCTTGTCATTCAGCAAACATTTGGAAGCACGTATGGTGGGCGTTAGGAGTGAAGTAGGGTCGGGCGCGATGGCTCGCGCCTGTAATCCCAGCACTTTGTGGGGCCTAGGCAGGTGGATCACTTGAGGCCAGGAGTTCAAAACCAGCCTGGCCAACAAGATGAAACCCCATCTCTGCTAAAAATACAAAAACTTAGCCGATCGTGTTAGCGCGTACCTGTGGTCCCACCTACTGGGAAGGCTGAGGCAGGAGAATCGTTTGAACCCGGAGGAGGAGGTTACAGTGAGCTGAGATGGTGCCATTGCATGCGATCCAGCCTGGGCGACAGAGTGAGACTCTGTCTCCAAAAAAATAATAATAATAATAATAACAGATGGGAAGTAGAAGCGAACTTAGGCCTTCCCTGAAGGAGCTGGGCCAAGGAGTACCTGAAATGTCTCTGCATCTCTTTAAGGTCTCATAAAGGAACCAGGAGCGAGAACTAATCACTTTCCTTTCCTGCCTCAGAGCTTTCATGTGTTTGCTGTTCCTCGCCTGAAATGCCAAGTACCAATCGTATTCATTGATTTATAGAAATGAGGTCTAACTATATCGCCCAGGCTGATCTCAAACTCCTGGCCTCAAGCTATCCTCTCGTCTCAGCCTCTCAAAGTGTTGGGATTACAGGCATGAACCACTGTCCCCAGCCCTGATCGTCTTTAAAACCTCTTTCCTCATCTTCTTTGAGCTTCCTGCATCCTGTGACTCCACACCCTTGGTTTTCCTGTACCTCCATAGCTGCTCCTCTGTGGGTACCGGGGACCCACCCCCTTCTCTGCCCAACTTGTATATGTCTGGGCTCAGGCCAAATGCCCTTCCATTTGCAGTGGGCACTGCAACAGGAAATCTCATGCCTTTCCGGGCTTCACAAGCTATCCACATGCTCTGCTGCCTGCCAGAGACATCCATGCCAGTCAGATGCCCAGCCCTCACCTTTCCCAAAGCCCCAGTTGGACACAGGGAAGCATCTCAAATTTTCCGCGGGCCAAAACAGAGTGCTTTGTTAGTGCCCTAACTTGCTCATCCATATTCTTGTGATTCTCTGTAAACAGCTCCTCCATCCACCCAACTGCAGAGGTGAAAATCTCAAATCCTCCTCCAGTCCTTCCTCCCCAAATCTCTCATGCAGCCCTCTGCCTTCCTAGGACGCTGAGCACCCCTCACTCCCAGCGCTAGCTGGGGTGCTGTCTGAGTGGCTGCCACCCACTTGGCATGAAGTGTGACCTCTCGCCCGGTGTGGTGGCTTACGCCTGTAGTCACAGCACTTTGGGAGGCTGAGGCGGGTAGATCACTTGAGCCCAGGAGACTGGGTCCAGCCAGGACAATATGGTGAAACTAAAATACAACAATTAGCCAGGCATGGCAATACATGCCTATCTTCCCAGCTACCCTACCCAGGAGGCTGAGGCAGGAAAATTGCTTGAACTTGGGAGGCAGCGGTTGCAGTGAGCCAAGGTCACACCACTGAACTCCAGCCTGGGCAACAGAGCGAGACTCTGTCACAAATTAAAAATAAATAAATAAATAAGTAAATAAATAAAACAGAAGAAGAAGAGGGAGGAGGAGGAGGATGAGGAGGAGGAGGAGGAGAAGTAGTAGTGTGACCTCTCTAAGGCAAGGCAATGTCCCACTCTGATTCACTTCCATGTGTAAAACAGGACTTGCACCCTGAAGGCACTCACTCAGGGAGGCTGCTGGGATGGGTGGATGCACAGTTAAGGCCTTCATGGTGGCTGGGGCTGACCCCATCCCCATTGCTCTTTCCACACACACCTGCACACTCATCACTCCCACGCTCACACCCACCACTGAAAGCCTGGCCGCTAATCTGATTTGCCTAACAAGGTCCCCAGATGAACAACACATGCTTCCCTACCTCTCCCCTGCTAGGGCCCCACCGTGTTCTGGGATGTACTCAGGGATCAGGAGAACAAAACCTCAAGGAGTGAAAGGACATTCCAGGGTGCAGGCCTCTGCATCCTCCTCCATGCCCTAACCCCTGCCTGACACACCCTCACCCCTGTACCTGGCCAGCTCCTACCAACCCTTAAAGTTTCACCAAGTTCAGTGGTGGCAGCCACACCCTAAAGTGACTGAACCCCCAATGACCTATGCCCTTACATAGTCTTCCTGACCTTGGGTACAAACAAAACCGGTGACTGGCTTCTAAACCACAGAGCCTGGCAAAGTAAAGGGATATCAGCGTCACAGTTCATCACCTTCGCACACTAGAGAGAAAGCTTTCACCTGCAGGGGCTGCAGGAGGGAGCTGCTGTGCTGAGGTCACCCCCCAGTATCCGGGCCCCAAGCAGGCGCCACAACACGCCCCCCGGTGGATGGCGGCCCCTGATCGCGGGGGGCTGGGTCCCCCGCCACGCGCCGCCTGTATTGGGAGTCATATCATACTCTTCCCCCTGAATATTAATTACATTATCCCAGGTGTGTGTCTACTCCCAGCCATATTGCCTGTCTCATCCTCCCCTCTCCGGCAGAAATTTGAAACAATATCACTGGGTGCGGGTACACCTTTTGTGATGTTTAAAGTAAAATCATCCTCTCCCCGGTGGATATCAGGAACAAGTCTATTAATTATTAATATTCAAAAATATAATAAATATTAATACTAATAATCGATATTAATGATCACAATAAACTTCACAAAAATTGATAGTGCATTAAAATGTTAACAATTTGGAATGGTAATTAATATTAATAGCACCATTAATAATCAAATAATGATATCTGCAAAGAATGTTACTTAAATCAATACAAAGTGATGCTGGTAAGAAAATCATGATTAGTATTAGGGACTAATAATATTGTTCAATGACATTGATATTAATAATTAATACTAAGCATGCATAATCAGGTACTTAAAATAATTCTCCAAAATTAACAATGGTATCCTATTATTAGTACCATTGATAATTATTAAAATCGATCATTGATGTGTAATAACCATATTATTACTCCTAATACCACAGGCAGGGTACACGTACCTGTGGGCCCCCAGCCGCCACCACGCCCCGCCCCCACCTGTGTACCCAAGAGCCTGGGCACTGAACATTCAGACAAAACGTCCAGGGTGAGAGTGTTCACGTCCCAGCGTATGTGTTTGAAAGCAGGGAACTGAGATTCTTCTGAGTTAATGCAGGCGATTGGGCCAAAAAACAAGGCACATCCACCTGTGAATGGGGTGAGCTCCCAGCTGGCTGCGCAAAGGCTGTAGATATGAAAGAACTCACTTCCCTGCATACTGAACTGTATCAGCATCTCCACATCGACCGCACCTGGGCTCTGCTCGCCCCTCACAAACTAGAATGACAGTGGCTGCTTCTGGACAGAATGTCAAGGACGGATGGACAGACATCCTGGACACACTGTACAGAGATCACAGGCTGGGCAGGGGGAAGCGGCACAGCCTTGGGGCCAGCAGGGGAGAGGCCAGGAAGCCTCGGTGAAGGCCTGCATCTCCTCATCCAACAGAAGCAGGAGCGAACAACCAGTGTGGGCTGCAGCTGCGGTGAAGTGGCCAGTGGGACATAGCAGGAGGCCATGGCCAGCCTTACCCCCAGCCCAGGAGGAGGGCCCCATCTGCGGGCATCCTGAGACCCCAGGGAAGGTGGGAAATTGCCCATGGGCTTTGGGCGCTCAGGCTTGAGGTGGTGAGACCTCGAGGCCCTGCAGTCGGGGAGGCGAGGGCAGACGTGGCCAGACTGCAGCTCAGTGAAGGGCTTTGGCAGGAAAGGCCCGCAGAGGCTGCCTCGCCAGCCCGGGGGAGGTTGCTTCCACCCCAGAGGCTCCACAGGGCCCTCGGTGGTGATGCCTAACCTTGTCCTCTGACAGAGGACCATCGAGACAGAGTCAGTCACTCAAACCTCTGCCAAGCTCTGCACCCAAATGAAGCTGTTATCACAGACGCTGAGGCAGGCAGTGCTCATCTCAACTCTGTACAAGTGGTTTCTTTAGCCAGTTCTCCAAATTCTTAATGACAAACCACACTAAACGTGGGTTTTCAGTATCACCTATGCTCATAGCTATGTGTAAAATAACTATCACAAGGAAAACTAGGTGGTGAACCCAGGAGGAGGAAATCCCCACGACGAGTCCAGAGAACACCAACGGACGGTTGGCTCTTCCCGGCTGAACCCAGGAGCGCTTGGCTGGGCTCACCTCCGTTCTCATTTCCAGATTGATTTTGACTTTCCCACAATTTCATTATGAAAATGTTCTAACATATTTAAAAAGTGGAAGAACAGTACAATGAGTGGTCAAGTTTTCTCCACGTGGAGCTCCAACAACTGTTAACATTTTGTTAGATTTGCTTTCTCACTCTCCCTGTAGATCAGACAGAGAGACACATTTGTTTCTCCTCTGGAGCCACTTGAAGGTGAGAGGCTCCTGCTGCCTCACCGAGTCCTCAGGCACACATTCCCTAGGAACAAGGGCCCTCTGCAGCCGCAGTACCATCATCGGCTCACCTCAGTCTCGGGGCGGGGGAGGGGGACGCACCGTGCACCCTCCCAGCTCTCCTCTGCCCCTTCCCTCAGGCTGGCCCAAGAGAAGCCTGGACAGTCAGGTGCTGGGGACACCGAGCTGCCCCTCCTCAGCCCACAGCCTCAGGCCACTTGTCTCAATGACTGAGAAACAGAGCTGCAGCTGGAGGCGGGAGGCGGGACACCCTGGGATCTACCCATGGCCAGGCCGAGCTGCTCTCATCACTCAAGCTTCACTTTCATCACTTGCTCTACCAAATAAACTAGAATGAAATACGCCACGTCCTCCTTTCCACACACTCCCAAGCCTCCCATCCCACTTCCCGGCGCTGACCCCATAAGAACACTTTGTGCGTCTTTCCAGGTATTTTCTATCCTCCTCAAGCACAGAACCACATTCAGAGTGAATTTTTATTTTTATTTTTTAACAGAAATGGCACCAGGGCAGATGATGATTTTTTGGTACCATTTCTTTACTTTCTTGGGCATTTTCCGCACCAGGACAGATGAGCTCTGCTCTCCTTCCTCCCCACCCAAAGCTGCCTCACAGCAGCCACACACAGAGCCGAAAACCCTCGCAAGACTGTGGGTGTCCCGGGGTGTCCCACGTCCCCAAAGACCAAGGGGTCACAGCTCCACATTGTCCAACAACACTTCAGACATGGCCTCGAGCCTGGGAACCCTGCTGGCCAGCCCAGGCCAGCAACAGAATAGAGGTGTGAGAGGTAATGTCTGCACTTCTTAAAAAAAAAAAAAAAAAAAAAAAAGGCAGATATTCAGTGCCACATTTAAAATGGTCATGGTGGCCAGGCACAGTGGATCATGTGTGTAATGCCAGCATTTTGGGAGGCCAAGGTTGGCAGATCACTTGAGGTCAGGAGTTCAAGACCAGCCTGGCCAACATGGTGAGACCCCTGTTTCTACTAAAAATACAAAAATTAGCTGGGCATGGTGGCAGGCGCCTGTAATCCCAGCTACTCGGGAGGCTGAGACACAAGATTCTCTTGAACCCTGGAAGCAGAGGTTACAGTGAGCTGAGATTATGCCACTGCAATCCAGCCTGGGTGACAGAGCAAGACTCTGTCTCAAAAATAAAAATAATAAATAATAACAAAAGAAAAAAATAGATATGCATTCCTAGTCCCTTGGAGCTGCAGCAACAAAGCTGGTGATATATTTTGGGTGTTTCTAAACAATGTATTCCATGAGCTACACTGCAAGTCTCAACCTTGACCCTGCTACAGTAATCATCTATTACAAATTAAAACAAGAGCCATAACTCTGTCTCCTACTAAAATATTCTAATTGAGACATGTTAACAGAATACATTTCTTTGGGTGAGAAAGTATCCACCAGGGTGGGGAACAGACGGCCCACCGATTGTGCTGCGGCCCTAACCACCAAGGACTCACGAATCATCCACAGCAAGGCTGGTGACTCAAAAAGAACACTAAATTGCTCTCTGACATTAATTCTTAAACCTTGAGAAACCAAAGTTCTCTGTAACAAACTTGAAAAAGGATGAAGTCAGAAGAAGCTCAGCAGAGATGCACCAACTCTTACCTGGGAGAGACACCCCTTGCTAATCACGTCTGGATTAACGGATGTGCTAAAAGCATCTCTTCCAACAGGGACACAGACTGCAAACAGGAATGCCGTGAGCACCTTCCCCAGATAACCCAGTCCTGACCCATCCACCCCTCAGGAGGTCCCCAGACAAGTCCAATAAGGAAATGACCCCACAGCAGATTCAGGTGCAGGCAGTGAGGGTAGTGGAGTCAGGGAATTCCGCCGTAAACCTTGGCAGCACGCAGGGAGGTGTACCCAGCTGGACAGGTGAAGTCAAAAGTGCAGGAAGATATGGCCATTCCAAATATGCAGGGCATTCCAATTTTGTTAAAATGAAACCCAGCCTTTGAAAAGGCCCGGACTTCCCACAATGTGTGGTATTTATAGTGTGGAGGGCACTGTAGAGAAGTTATCAGAGGGGTCCTGACGGCAAGATCCACGGAGGCTCTGCCATGTGCCAGGCATGAGACAACTATTTACATAAAACACCTCATTTCACCCTACACAGAGTCCACAGACTGCTCCACAGTCTCCCAGGCAAGAGTTGGTGCATCTCTGCTGAGCTACTTCTGACTTCATCCTTTCTCAACTGCTTCATGTTTCACCCTACACAGAGTCCACAGACTGCCCCACATTTCACCCTACAGAGTCCACCGACTGCTCCACATTTCACCCTACAGAGTCCACAGACTTCTCCACATTTCACCTTACAGAGTCCACAGACTTCTCCACATTTCACCCTATACGGAGTCCACAGACTTCTCCACATATCACCCTACACAGAGTACAGAGACTGCTTCACAGAATACTACCAAAGGGGACCATCAAATGATCCCCAAGAAGTAATGAGCGCCTTAAAAGTAAGAAAGCCAACCTCCTCCCCCTCTCTTAACTCCCTCTCCTCATTTCCGCAGAACCAAAGAAATATGAAGGGCCAGTGACGCCCCACTGAAGAACGCTCTCCTGCTGGTTACACTCTGTACACAGGGAGCACAACACTGCTCCGTGCTGCGTGAGGCCACTATTCTATACTACACTAGTACGATCTGTTTGTTCTATTCTATACTATTCCATTCTCTACGATAGAATACTACAGCTTCATTCTATGCTATAAAATATTGTACTATCTGTTCTATTCTATTCTATTTTCTTCTATACGGAAAGGGGTTAGCCAGCTTGCTTTAAGCAGACAGTAAGGGAAGGGTCCCAGAGAGCCTCCAGCCCATGTTTTGTGCAGATAGGGGGACTTGCACTGGGGGCTCGCCTAAACATGCTCATAGCAGACTAAGGGTCCCCATGCACACGGGGGAATGGGGTGGGACCACCAGAAATTTACTCCTTACACAGGAAGCCCAGCCCCATCAGCTTCCATATAAAAGCCCTTGTAGTCAACTGGGAAGGGGGCGACCAGCAACCTGCTCTCAGGACCCCTCTTTTCGCTGAGAGCTTAACTTTTAGCTTAATAAGTTGCACTGCACTCACTCTTCGATGTCCCTGTGCCTGTTTCTTCCTGGTCACGAGACAAGAACCTGGACCCAGCTGAGCTAAATAGCAAAACTCCTGCATCAGTGCTACAGAACACTATCCTCTCTGTTCTGTGCCAAGCGACTCTACTATTCCACACCACACTACGGAATATTAATACTATGCTGTGTGTTCTAATCTAGACTGTATTATGCTATTCAGTACTACGTCATTAGTTCAACTGTATACTCTACAATACTATCCCACTTGTTCTATTCTAGACCATGTAATACTATTTGTCCTATTGTATACTATACTACATAATGTCACACTGTTTCTTCTATTCTATGCTACCCTATATAACATTATACTATTTGTTCTGCCCTCCAGAAAAGCAGGAAAGGGGTCGGGGAGTGGAAGTAATGGACTGGGGTGCAAAATTAAGAGGTCGGGGTTCTTGCCCCTCCCCCAGAAAAGCAGAGAAGGGGTAGAAACAGGGAGGGAAGGGGTTGGGATGCTTGTCCCTCCCCCAGAAAAGCAGAGAAGGGGTAGAGAAAGGGAGAGAAGGGGGTCGAGGTGCTTTCCCCTCCCCCAGAAAAGCGTGGCTTGCCACTAAGGGTGAAGAACCAAGGGAGGCGTCCCTGCAGCGTGGTCAGACACCTCTGAAACGTGGGTGAGTAATCAGAGAGGCGTCCCTGCAACGATTAAACACCAAGGGAAGGCTGCCTTCCCCAGTCTATGACCCGGCGCCGGCGTTTTGGGTTCGTGGATAAAACGTGTCTCCTTTGTCTCTACCAGAAAATGAAAGGAATTGAAATTAGGAGAAGGGAGAGATTGAAGGGTGGCGCAAAGATTGAAAGGAGAAAGAGGTGGAGCAATAGTGAGAGAGGCTGGAGAAGATGGTAAGAAGAGGCTGCGTACCCAATTTCAAATTGGTGAGATGTTCCTTGGGCTGGTTGGTCTGAGGACCAGAGGTCGTAAGTAGATCTTTCTCACAGAGAAAAGAGCAGGAGGACAGGGGATTGATCTCCCAAGGGAGGTCCCCTGATCCGAGTCATGGCACCAAAATGACATGCGCATCAGTTAAGGCGGGGCAGAGCATTTACAATTCTTTTGTGATTCTGGAGGACAGAAACCCCTGAACTCCTTCTGTGTCTCTACTCTCTCTTTTCTCTGGGCTTGCCTCCTTCACTAAGGGCAACCTTCCACCCTCCGTTCCTCCTTCTTCTCCCTTAGCCTGTGTTCTCAAGAACTTAAAACCTCTTCGACTCACACCTGACCTAAAACCTAAATGCCTTATTTTCTTCTACGATGCCGCTTAACCCCAATACAAATTCAACAGTAGTTCCAAAGAGCCAGAAAATGGCCCCTCCTTAACTGATGACATTCCACCACAAAAGAAATGTAAATGACCGGTCCTTGCCTTAAGCGATGACATTATCTGCTGAAATTCCTTTTCCTGCCTCATCCTGGCTCAAAAAGCTCCCCCACTGAGCAGCTTGTGACCCCCACTCAAGCCCGCCAGAGAACGACACCCCTTCGACTGTAATTTTCCTTTACCTACCCAAATCCTATAAACGGCCCCACCCTTGTCTCCCTTCACTGACTCTCTTTTCGGACTCAGCCCGCCTGCACTGTCTCCAGGAACAAGCCCCTCCCGGAGAGGATTCACAAATCCAATGTGCACATGCATGCATGCATGCACAGACACATATCACACACACACGTACACATGGATACGCACACCTACATGCAATACATATATTCACACATGCACACACATTCACATAATCACATAATACCAACACATAACACATGCAGACACATACACACAACACTCAAACACACACGCACAAGCATATGCACAACACTCAAACACACATGCGTATACATACACATTCTGACACACCTACATATGTAAATGTGTAGACATAACATGCACAAATATACATGTATAACTATACACACACGATCATCCATGCATGCCTACTTGCACATATGTGCAGTCGTGCCTAAACATGTAACACATGCACACATACATGCAACACAAATACACAGGCACACATATACACATGCATGCACATGTACATTACACACAAAGGCACACATACATGCACAACAAATATAAATGCAATACACACTTTCATACACAGAAATGCAAACACACATACATATATACACCCCTCAAAGACCCCATTATTCAATTCTAAACAAGGTGGTTTATCCCCCAAATGTACCTTCTCATAATTAATAAGCTCTACTGCACGTTTCTTGTTTCAAATACTGAGGTCTCACACACAGCACACACTCATTTATACTCCAATACGTGTGAACATATAAATAGAAATAGGCACACGTGCACGAAGACCCTCTTCTGTAAAGGGATTCTCAAACTTGAACTGAACGAATTCTGCTAATTATAGTCAGAGTCAGCAAAGATATATATTTGACCTTGGAATGAATATACTCGTTCTTTATCTTACCCCTGGCAACAGCAAGAATGTAAAACAGAGGTGTGTGATACGATGCCACTTATTCAATCCCACTTCCTGGGATCTGACCCACTTGTAATAGCGTTTCTGTCTGAGTGATTTCCTTCTGACTAAAATCATGAGATAATTTCTTCCCTTCCTGCTTTCTCTTTCCCAGACCTTTTCACTACCCTTATATCATCTCGGAAACTAAATCATAGTTGCCAAAATGGAAGGCAAAGAAACACCCTTAGAGAGAATCCCACAGTGGAATGGACCCGAGAGAGGAAAAAATATTCTTTTGGAAAATGTACAAAAGGAAAAGTCAAGAGGCCTGGGTTCCCTCTCAAGACAGAAACAGACGTCGGCAAAGCAGGTCGCTCGGCACAGTTCAGCTCTGTGTATGAAATAGATTCTAGTCCTTGTCCTTGTTTCAAGTTCTGTGTATGAAACAGATTCTAGCCCTTGTCCCTGTTTCATGATGCTGCAGTGAAGGAAACAAAACAGACAAAGGGCACAGGCTGAAGACAAGGGTTTTAAAAGGATGACTTTTTAAAATGTGCACCTGCTTTTCAAGGGCACAATGAGGACACTTTCAAGTATATTAAAGCTGATTTATAAGAGACGGGTATAAAGACTCTACAAGGTCATTAGACTTTAG
>NW_022315055.1:0-2232 GCF_002776525.5 Piliocolobus tephrosceles
AGAGCAGGAGAGAATGAGTGAAGGGGGACGTGCTACACACTCTTAACTCACTATCACAAGAACAGCAGAGGGAAATTTGCCTCCATGATCCAGTCATGTCCCACCAGGTCTCTCCCACTATTTGGGAATTAAAATTCAACATGAGATTTAGTTGGGGACACAGAGCCAAACCATATCAACCATCAAAAGTTAAAACATTATATTTCATACACACACATATATAAATGAAATATGCTAGTGGATAGATATTATTTCCAGAATAAAATAATATTAAGAAGAAAAGCAGGTTAGGTCTCTGTGCAAGCATTAAATATGATGGCTCTGATGATAGACTCGGGACATTCACAAGCAGTGTGAAGTATGCAAGTGACTGAATCTCTCAGAATCTGTTTACTCAGCTGCAAAATCTATATACTAGTAGTACTTACCTTGAGTTTATAATAAGATGTTATCCGGTAAATCTTCATCAGAGAAAGCACTTAGAATCACATAACGCATTTAATGATGACCCTTCACCCCTAATATGCTGAGTAATAGGGAAAAAAAGGAACGAAAGAGAGTGGATCAATTGGCAGAAAACCTATATCACCCCAGAGCTCATGGCTACTCCCTGGAATCCCATCTGAACCCATATGGGAGGTGTGGTGAGGTGCCTCCTTTTAAACATAGTTTCTTTTTTTTCTTTTATCTTTTTTTTTTTTTGAGACGGAGTATTGCTCTGTTGACCGGGCTGGAGTGCAGTGGCCGGATCTCAGCTCACTGTAAGCTCCGCCTCCCGGGTTTACACCATTCTCCTGCCTCAGCCTCCGGAGTAGCTGGGACTACAGGCGCCCGCCACCTCGCCCGGCTAGTTTTTTTTTTTTTTTTTTGTATTTTTAGTAGAGACGGGGTTTCACCGTGTTAGCCAGGATGGTCTCGATCTCCTGACCTCATGATGCGCCCGTCTCAGCCTCCCAAAGTGCTGGGATTACAGGCTTGAGCCACCGCACCCGGCTTAAACATAGTTTCTTTTTAGTAACCAAAAGATAAACTCTTAATAGAGATATTATTATACCTTTTTATGTCTTAATTATTGTGATAATTACAGACATATATTGGACCCACCCTGCCTAATATTAGAATCTGTGTGGCTTTCAACACTGTCTCTTATTTATTGAAAAAAATACAAGTAATATGTATTTTGAAATGTTTGTACGAAAATTAGCTCCTTCAGTGAAATTTGTGCTGTCACTAAAATAATAGAGCAGAGTGCATTATTTTGCACTGAATTATGTAATGAAGACTTCTCTCTTTACTTTGTGACCATTACGTCTAGGGGCCATCTACCACCTTGATGTCTCCGTATTAGACAGCTGAGTGGTTTCCCTGAAATTTCTTGAAAATCTCTGTGGACAGTTTTCAACAGACCACATTTAATGGTAAATGAATCTCTGGGGAGAAGAGGGGAAGATAAGAAAGTTGTTTGATAAAAAATAAAGTGATGCTTTCTATCTTCAACTCTATTCTTCACTGTTTTTCCATGTAGAACTGGTAGACAGAATTATTAAATGACCTAAGAGATGTTATATATTTGTGATGGCAGCTGAGAGCAGATGTGATGAGAAGGAAAAGCAAGAGTGATAACTGAAAGAGTGGGAATTCAGGTAGGGAGTTTAGAGTGTGAGTTGAACCTAAGAAGGGCTAAGAATAAAATATCTCTTGTGGTGATTTCATGTACTGAACATAATATATAAATAGGGGCCAAATTATTAAACATAAACATATATGGGTGAGTATATTATGAGTGATTCTTTTTGATCCTTCAACATTTTCATATTTTTTAAATTTTCTAAAATACTATTACTTGTGAAATAAAAAAAAAAAATTACATGCAACCCTTCACTTAAAATACTTTAGAAACAATTTCACACCCAATTTAACTTTAAACTAGCCTTAATTTTACAGAGAAAAAATAATTTTAAAAATGTAGAGTTTAAAAAGAAGCCCTCTCTTATTTCATTAACTATGAAGACTTATTAGAATACATTGTTATATAATTTCTAGTCTAGAAAGGACATTGAGAGGCCATCTACTTCATGTCCTTATCATCACACAAGATGCCTCTTAAATTATCCAAGAAAGATTAGAATCCATCCCGTTTTAGACCTTTTGAGAACTTGCCATGTCTTTGCTGGTACTTTTTAGCACTTAATAATGTTTTGCTGTCAGAATATTTTAAATTCTGTATTTAAT
>NW_022315056.1:0-15470 GCF_002776525.5 Piliocolobus tephrosceles
AGATCTTCCTCCATCCCTTTATTTTGAGCCTATGTATGTCTCTGCATGTGAGATGGGTCTCCTGAATACAGCAGACTGATGGGTCTTGACTCTTTATCCAGTTTGCCAGTCTGTGTCTTTTAATTGGAGCATTTAGTCCATTAACATTTAAGGTTAATATTGTTATGTGTGAACTTGATCCTGCCATTATGATATTAACTGGTTATTTTGCTCATTAGTTGATGCAGTTTCTTCCTAGGCTCGATGGTCTTTACATTTTGGCATGTTTTTGCAATGGCTGGTACCGGTTGTTCCTTTCCATGTTTAGGGCTTCCTTCAGGGTCTCTTGTAAGGCAGGCCTGGTGGTGACAAAATCTCTAAGCATTTGCTTATCTGTAAAGGATTTTATTTCTCCTTCACTGATGAAACTTAGTTTGGCTGGATATGAAATTCTGGGTTTAAAATTCTTTTCTTTAAGAACGTTGAATATTGGCCCCCACTCTCTTCTGGCTTGTAGAGTTTCTGCCGAGAGATCTGCTGTTAGTCTGATGGGCTTCCCTTTGTGGGTAACCTGACCTTTCTCTCTGGCTGCCCTTAAGATTTTTTCCTTCATTTCAACTTTGGTGAATCTGGCAATTATGTGTCTTGGAGTTGCTCTTCTGGAGGAGTATCTTTGTGGCGTTCTCTGTATTTCCTGAATTTGAATGTTGGCCTGCCCTACTAGGTTGGGGAAATTCTCCTGGATGATATCCTGAAGAGTGTTTTCCAACTTGTTTCCATTCTCCCCCTCACTTTCAGGCACCCCAATCAGACGTAGATTTGGTCTTTTTACATAATCCCATACTTCTTGCAGGCTTTGTTCATTTCTTTTTCTTCTGTTTTCTTTTGGTTTCTCTTCTCACTTCATTTCATTCATTTGATCCTCCATCGCTGATACTCTTTCTTCCAGTTGATCGAGTTGGTTACTGAAGCTTGTGCATTTGTCCCGTATTTCTCGTGTCATGGTTTTCATCTCTGTCATTTCGTTTATGACCTTCTCTGCATTAATTAGTCTAGCTGTCAATTCTTCCACTCTTTTTTCAAGATTTTTAGTTTCTTTGCGCTGGGTACGTAATTCCTCCTTTAGCTCTGAGAAGTTTGATGGACTGAAGTCTTCTTTTCTCATTTCGTCAAAGTCATTCTCTGACCAGCTTTGATCCGTTGCTGGTGATGAGCTGTGCTCCTTTGCAGGGGGAGATGCGCTCTTATTTTTTGAATTTCCAGCTTTTCTGCACTGCTTCTTCCCCATCTTCGTGGTTTTATCTGCCTCTGGTCTTTGATGATGGTGACGTACTGATGGGGTTTTGGTATAGGTGTTCTTCCTGTTTGATAGTTTTCCTTCTAATAGTCAGGACCTTCAGCTGTAGGTCTGTTGGAGATTGCTTGAGGTCCACTCCAGACCCTGTTTGCCTGGGTATCAGCAGCAGAGGTTGCAGAAGATAGAATATTGCTGAACAGCGAGTGTACCTGTCTGATTCTTACTTTGGAAGCTTCCTCTCAGGGGTGTACTCCACCCTGTGAGGTGTGGGGTGTCAGACTGCCCCTAGTGGGGGATATCTCCCAGTTAGGCTACTCAGGGGTCAGGGACCCACTTGAGCAGGCAGTCTGTCCCTTTTCAGATCTCAACCTCGCTGTTGGGAGATCCACTGCTCTCTTCAAAGCTGTCAGACAGAGTCATTCGCATCTGCACAGGCCTCTGCTGCTTCCCCTGTTATTTTTTAGCTGTGCCCTGTCCCCAGAGGCAGAGTCTACAGAGACAGGCAGGTTTCCTTGAGCTGCTGTGAGCTCCACCCAGTTCGAGCTTCCCAGCGGCTTTACCTACTTAAGCCTCAGCAATGGCAGGTGCCCCTCCCCCAGCCTCGCTGCTGCCTTGTGGTTAGATCCCCGCAGACTGCTGTGTTAGCAAGGAGAGAGGCTCCGTGGGCGTGGGACCCTCCCAGCCAGGTGTGGGGTATATTCTCCTGGTGTGCCCGTTTGCTTATAGTGCAGTATTGGGTGGGAGTTACCTGATTTTCCAGGTGTTGTGTGTCTCAGTTCCCCTGGCTAGGAAAAGGGATTCCCTTCCCCCTTGCGCTTCCCAGGTGAGGCGATGCCTCGCCCTGCTTCAGCTCTAGCTGGTCGGGCTGCAGCAGCTGACCAGCACCGATTGTCCGGCACTCCCGAGTGAGATGACCCCAGTACCTCAGTTGAAAGTGCAGAAATCACCGGTCTTCTGTGTCGCTCGCGCTGGGAGTTGGAGACTGGAGCTGTTCCTATTCGGCCATCTTGCTCCGCCGCCATAACTAATTTTTAACCTTCACTGAGAACTACTACAAACACATGAACTCTGTATCCATTCGAAATTATACCAAAAAAGTAAAAAATGTCAATTTTACTTGCTTCTTAAATCTATCAATATCAAATATCTTATTTTTCAACCTGCTTCTTAAATTTATCAATATCAAATATCTTATTTAATTTTAATATAAAAACAAACTTATGAACTAGTGCTAATATCATGTCCATTTATGAACAAGGACACTGAGTCTCAGAGAGATTTAACAGCTTGACAGAAGTTTTGCACTAGAGCCTAAATTCAAATTTAAGAATTATGAACCTTTTTCTCACACTCCCAATTACTGTTCAACAACAACAACAAAATAATAAAATAAGTCACATGCAGGAGATTCTGCACAATGAGAAGCAATGGGAAGGGCATAAAGAAGGGGAATATCATTATCAGAGTTAATTTTCAAAATGTGATGGTCAACATGTATCTAAAATAGACTTTAGAAAGTCTAGAGTAGAAGAAAAAGGAAAACAAAGAAATTTATTGAAGTATTTTAAAGACATGAAATTGGATTAGGGTGGTGGTAGAAAAGGTGGAGGAAAATGGTCAGATTCTGCAATACCTTGAACATATTGTTCCCAGGTTGCATGTGGGTTTAGGAAAAGAGGGGAGAAAGTTGTTCTTAAGTTTGTGTCCTGATCAGTTGGGTGAATAATGTGCTATTTACTGAGATGGAGAGAAACATAAAAGTTTGGGGGCAGGAGAAATAAAAAAATTCTGCTCAGAAATCTTTCAGTTTGAAATAACATATTAAGCCTTCCAGTGGAGAAGAAGAAATGTCGGTCTCGCCATTGGGAATACATGTCTTGGACTTCAAAAAAAAAAAAAAAGAGAGAGAAACAAGACTGGAGGCATAAATTTGGGATTCAATAGCATACAGATGGCATTTAAGTCATGGTCCTGGATGTCTGAGTATAAATAAATCTCTGGGACTTTCAACATTTTCAGGTCAGGAAAAGGAAGAGAAACCAACAAAGAAGACTTAGAAGCAGTGGCCAATACAATAGGAAAATAACCCGGGGAATGTAGCATCCTGAAAGCCATGTAAGGAATGCCTCCAGTTCCAAAGGAAAAAGGTGATCAACTGTGTCAAAAGTTGCTGCTGATATGTCAAGTAAAATAGGATTTAATATGTTGGAGTTCATTGTCAGTATATATATTGTCATTTAGATCCAGGTCAATCCTCACTTCTGATTTGTTAGAGATTTTAGTAACATAGCTGTAGACCACAGTTTTATTTTTTCTTTGGAAGCTACTGTTACCAAAACTTGAATTTTCAAGGCTTACTCCATTGAAGAGGCTAGTTGTTTTCTCCTAAAAACCTATGTTTAACTTAAATAGCTAGTATCAGATAAGCAGTAGTGTCTGGAACTTTTAGCTAGTATAAACCATATAATCTCTTGCTACATGATAAAATAATCATATATATTTAAAAAACATACTCATAAAATGATCATCAATAAGTAAAGAACAGTTGCACCATAGTAACTCCAATTTGGCACACCATTTATCCTATTGATCCTCTTTGCATATTGGTTTTCAGGAAAACTTTTTTGTGTGTGTTCTGCCCTACAACTGCCATTTGGAAATTTGCTGTTCAAAGCCCTCTTGCTGCCTGCGGCTGGCTGCTGTGCTTTTAGAGCAAAGGCACAGAGTAGGACTGATCTATACAAGTACTCTAAAATAGTGTCATTAAGCCCCTTAGTTAATTAGGTCTGGACTGCTCCCTTCTGCAATCAGAACAGGAATTATATGCTCATTTCCTCTCTTACAGTGTCACCAAAAGAAAAAAAAATCTTTACAGAAAATATGGCAGCTCCAGATGGTGACTTTCCATCAATTAAGAAAACAGATAATTTTAGTTAACCCTTGGAAATCTTACTGTCATCATTTTTTTTCTCTTTTTTAAATCTATTAACTCTATAAATGATCTTACCATATGTTTGCTAATGATTAATTATCTATAAATATCTACTGGACTTTATAAATACTTATGCTCCATATAAAATTAAAAATTAAGAAAAAACAATACATTTTCCTAGTTAACACATTAAATATATTTTAACAGAAAAATGATAACCCATGTACATGGGATTATCTGTCATTTTTAGATGTCATTCTATTGTTCACAGCACCAGGCACCCTGACAGCACCAGGCCAGCAACTCTGCAGTCACCATTACCAGCTCTATTACCCACCACAGGATGCCTGTATCCTTTCTCTTGAGCTCTAGCTACTAAGAATTCCATGTAGATTGAAACATTCCAAATGTCTATATATGAACAGCTAATTTCTTGTTTTACATATTTTCCTTAGCTATTTTGCAAGCATCTAAATGCTCTTGAGCACTTCCATCCCATAATGGGCAAAGACAGCACACACACAAAAGGAGGCAATCCATTTGACTGCTTGTCAGTTGCAGTTCTGAAAAATCTATTTCCCTCTGGACAAGAGATTGGTTATGATTCATTAAACTCATTGACTTACTATGAACTCTTTTCGATTTCCCTAGTAACCCCCTTCCCCAGAAAAATGGTAATTGAACCAACACATTATACAAATCAGAAGTTTGACTAAGATCTTTTTTGATTCCAAAAAGTAAATTTAGTGAAGATACCATGATTTTCGTATTGACCAAGATGTCCTTAATGTTGTCCTCAGCTTAACTGAGTTTTAGACAGGCTTCTTCCTGCCTAGAGGTCCCTGACCTCCCTTTACTTAGAGCACTTATTTTATTAAACTTGCCCTTGTTTTTTCTTTTCTCCTTTGAGATGTAAATCTTCAACGCAGGAATATTTTTTTTTTTCAAGAACTTGTGAGTCATCCCATTGAAATGTAATTGTCAAAAAAGATAGAGCCCCTGTCTCTCTTCCTCTATTGGAGGGTAGGAGGCTTTTTTTCAACAAGTGATAATTAACAAACACACAACCTGACCACATGGAGAAAATTCCCTCATAACATCCTGCAGTGCTTTTCCATTAGCTCACCCCGGTGGCTAAAAAGTATACCAGCTTTTTTTGCAGGGGGATTAAATTCAATCTGTCTCTTCTATTGCAAGTCTTGACCCTTACTGCAATAGTCTTGAATGAGATCTTCCTTTCCATTTTTAATAAGTACCTGGTGCAATTATTTTTTATAGTATCATAACAGGAGCTGTGAGAGATGTGGTCACAATATAAATGTAATTCTCATCCTACAGAGCTCACAGTCTGTTCAATAAATAGAAATGAAAATGCATGAGCGAATTACTGAAAAAGTCAGGGGAATAGAGGTTCTATGAGAGAAGTCAATGTGATTTGGAAATGGCCTACAAATAAGATCATTAGTTAATACCTGTGTGAACGCAAAGGTAATGCTGTTCAAAGAGCAACTCTGATTTTGCCAATAACTGCTCTGTGACCTTATCCATGGATCTTGGATTTTTCATACATGAAATTGAGAGAATCGTTGATTTTGCTAGGTGATGAAAGTTGAAATTAGCCATTGAGTAACTATGATATGATAGTTGTAAATTTCTAAATGTTTTATATATATTAAATTATTTGTTTATATATTGATATTAAATCTTTAAATCAAATGCCTGAGTCAAGTCTCAATTTAGAGGCTTTTTTGTTTGTTTGTTTGTTTTTTTGCCAAGGTTAGGGATCATGGCCCATGACACAATCTCAAGGGTCCTGAGAGCATATACCCATGGTGTTGGGTTACAGCTTGATTTTATACATTTTAGGGAAGCAGAATTTATAGTCAAAGACATAAATTAATACATTGGCTTAGTATAATTGGTTCAGCCCCAAAGGCAGGACATCTGGAAGCAGGGGGCTTCCAGCTCATAGGAGGATTTCAGGATTTCCTGATTGACCATTGGTTGAAAGAGTTAAGCTCCGCCTGAAGACTTGAACTCAGCTTGAGTTAAGGTAAGGCAGGAAAGGGTTGTGGAAGCCCAGGCTTCCTGTCATGTAGATGACACCTCCAGGTAGCAGACTTCAGAGAGAATAGATGTAAATGTCTCTTCTCAGATCTTAAAAGGTGTCAAACTCACTGGAAAAGACCTAGTAAGAGAAGATTCTCTACATAATGTAAATTTTCCCTATAAGAGACTTTTGAAGGACCATTTCAACATATGTCAAAGAAACATATTTTGGGGTAAAATACTTTTATTTCCTTCAGGGTCCACTGTGTATCACATGATTTTATACCAAAGACAAGTTAGAACTTGGTATCTTCTTTGCTACAAAGAATTTGTTTTGTCAGTCTTAATATCTTTCTGTGTTAATGTGGATGCTGGTCAGTCGTGACTGAATTCTAAAGGGAGGAGAGTGTAATGTCTGACTCTCCCTTTCCCTCATGGCCTGAACTAGCTTTTCAGGCTTTTTTTTTTTTTTTTTTTTTTTATCCCATTGGCCAAGAGGTTGTCCAGTCAGTCAGTTGGGGGGGCTTAGAATTTTATTCTTGGTTCACACATTCAATTCTCACAACAATGTTAGATGGTACTATTATCATCTCTGTTTTATATATGAGGAAACTGAGGCAAAAAGAAAGTAAATGTCTTGGTAAAAATAATCATTTCCTTTGTGGTTGACCTGCAGTGAAACTTTAAGTACTATACTTTACTTTTTACTTCATTCAAATAATATCTGTGAAAGGGTTTTCAAACTGGAAAAAAAAAAAAATCAAATAAATACACTGAAAATAAGACAAATATAAAAAGAAATCCACTCTGAAAATCATGAAAATTGGTTCACCTTTAAAGTCCTGATTTTATGTATTCTAGTATGTAAGGAGTAATAAACAGAAACTCTGTAAATGGTGTTTTCCTGATGTTCTTTTCAGTTTCTATATTCTAAAAGATCAAATATTTGTCTTCCTCTTTCATACTTATTTAAAAAATTCTGCTTCAATTTCTACATACCTAAATCAGCAGCATAATCCCTTGATAAATGCTTTTCTTCATAATGCTAAGGGCAGACTGAAATTGATGCTTTCTCTCAACTGCAAGCAAGGGAGAGAAAATCTAAGAGCTGCGAACTTTCCCTTTTGTTTATTCCGCCTGGCTAACCACCCAAAGCAGCCTCTCTCATCTCTCCCTGGGAGCCTTAACTGCTGCTATTTGGAAGGTCAGGATTGTGCTTCTGACCTATGGTGACACATCTGTCACCATATTCCTCATGACTTTTAGGCACCAGAACCCAGAGGAATGGTAGAATTGAGCTAGGTTATTGATAAATATTGATAGCATGTATTAAAACATACTAGTGCATATGGGCTAGTTCTGCTATTTGGGGATATTTGTTCTCTGACTCTCCTTGGTCTTGCCCATTGCTTTTCAATTATTTTCACACTTGCATTAATGTATTCTGAGACATAAGCAAGGATAAGGAGAGTAATGCAAACTTAAATGAATCCCTTCCATTGCAGTTGTAAGAAAAAGTCTGATGGGGTAGAGCTGAAAATGACAGACATTTGCCATGTGACTTTTGCTCTTGGGAAAATGGGTAATTTCATCCACCTTTTTGCATTGCTCTATTTCTGGCATTTTTTCCTACTGAGAGAAGTTTTCTTATGCAACGGCGAATAAATATTTATAATAACTCCTTGAAAATATATTAAAGATTAGCTTCAAGTTTCAGAAAAAATGTAACTCTTCAATATCTTTCAAAGCACAGGAAAATGTATAGTTTCTTTGTGTGTTCACCATTGATTTCATCTGGATGTAAAGACTGGCTCAGCCTTAAGAGTCTGGGACACAGCTAATTAACAATGCATTCAACTGATATTTAGCTGGGCTGCTCAAAAATTGTCCCTTGCTACTATAGCTAAGTTATAAAATTAATAGAGATTAGTGTTCATGTATTTTTGAGTAAAGTATTTATTGAATAACTGCTATGCTCTTATTCCTTAGTGTTATATAATATGTTATTTGGCTCTTTCTAAATTGTTACACCATGTAACAGGCAGCAGGATAATTTGCCTAAAAAATAGAGATGTTTATAATATATTTACACATATCTTGTAAGATATTTATAATATATGATGTGTTCATTTTTACACATATTTGCCTGGCTAGCAAGATGATTGGTAGAAAGATAGATGGATAGATTAATAGATATATAGATAGGTAGGTAGAAAGATAGGTAGATAGATGCAATATAAGACAATAGTGCTCTATAAGTATAAGACAATTTAGACAAAGAAAAGAAGAATAGCATACAAAACATTATACAGGCTAGAAAATAAATGTTCTAAAAATGTTGTAAGAATTCTGGAGGTCAGTTTTCATAAGGAGAATCATAAAAACTGAAAAGCAGATATGCTTTAGTAATTATGGTTTTAAGCCCAAGCTTAATGTGGCCTAGAATCCCCGGGTGGGGAATCTAAATGTTTCAATGACAAGACAGAGAGCTCTAAACATGGACAACAAAGGCAGAATCTTTCTTTTATCTACTGGGAAAATTTTAAGTTAAGTGCCAGAGACAGGCAAAGAACAAGCAAGATCATTTCTAGGGAGTCTGGAAAGGTAATGGTCTTAAGAATCCAATCACAGAGGAAGGTGAGAAACAGGACAATCATTGATGGGTACAGTTACACATGTACAACCATAGGCTAGTGGACCTACCAGGATATTCCAGAAACTCAATTTGTACTACAAAGTCTATAGATGCTGTGTTTAAAATACTTGTAAGTCCAACTTATGTCATTGTAAGTATCAGTGTCTTACCAAACATGTTTGTGCAGATTCTGATGCCATGAATGGAATTAATTGTGTAATGTGTATATATTTCACTCAAAATAATAAGGAAACCAAGGCAAAAGTGAGGATAGTGAGGACTGGAGTGGCTACAGAAAGCCACTCTGAAAAACGGAACCTAAGCTGGTCATTGATACGTGGACAGAAATGGACAGGCAGAAAGTAGTAATGGAGAAATTAGGGCTGAAAATAAAGGTATGGGAGAAGTAATGAGAGGATTTCAAGATAAGCGGAAGGAAATAAAGATTTTACATGAGTTGGTCCAAATTATATTTAGCCTGTGCAATGTTAAATGCAGTTCTGAATACTAGCTTCAGGAGTAATAAAAAATTAGGTGGTTTTCAACTGAAATAACACTTAAATTTTTTTTCTATTTTAAACAAAAATGTTGATGTTTTTTAAGTTTGTAATTTTAAAACAAGTTCCAGGGGACACAAGGGGGCACACAGCCTAAGTGAGAGCTGCATATGAAATGTCTATATTCGTAGTTACATTAAGCACTACTTAATTCTACTTAGAGGAGTGAGTTGGGGAGAGAGAGAAAAGAACATTTAATAGCTCATTTTGCCTGAGTTTCCCAGTCAGGTAAGTACCATGGAACATGACATCATAGTTATCAGTGTGGATCTCACTTTACGAATAATTTATTTGTAAACATTTGGTGGACATGAGAGCTGGATTATAATTCTAACAATCTGATGGAAAGTAAAATTTGTATCAATTCCATTATGGCAAGGTCATTTATTATTCCTTATTGGGTAACGTATTACGGATATTTTTTCTGAAACCTTCAATTAATCACCATAACTCAGCACTCATGTACTTCTTGATATTAAAGGAAAACTTTCAGGGGAAGAAATTTTCAAAGAATTAACAATGGCAAAACTATGCTTTCCTTGTTCACTAGTTATTTGGAGTGAGTGTAGTTGTACACACTTCCCATTCTCCTACCATACACAGTTCTTCTACAGTTCTATCATTTTATTCACAATATATATTTGCCCATCTCTCTTTTGCATATTTAAATTGTGCATATTTTTCAAGGGCAAACTCAAAATATGGTAGCTGCATAAACCCTTCCTTGATGATTCTAGTCTTCATTCATCTCTCCCTCATACTTAAAAGAAATTAATCTTAAAATGAAATGAAAGATAAAGGCAAAAGAATGCCATGGTTGATGAACTAAGATTTGAAAATACTTGGATTTGAAAATACTTGGGTTTCAGCCACTGTGCTACTATTTTCTTTTAGCTGTCAGGCAAATTACTTACTCTTCATTTTCCTCAATTTCTTCTGTTGTAGAATGGGAGCAACAGCAATGTTCAGGGCAGTTACAGGTATTGAATGAGAAGATTTTCCAACATGCTTTACATGGTACTTGATTGTAAATGCTCAGTAAATGTAAGACATTTCTGCTAGCAAAATATTAGAATTATTATTAGTCCACCATCAGAGAAATTTTTAGAAATGGAACAACTCCTTATTTTATATTCACACCAACTGCAATGTTTTTTCTGTCAATAAAAATCTTAACTAGCCTTCTATATTCAGTTCAAATCTTATATCTATCATTAACACTGTCTCAAATACCTTAGTAATCATTAATCTCCTTTGAATTACCCTAGTATTCTTAGGGAGTTACATAATACTTTAACAACATGATTTATAGAACTTTGAATGCACTTTGAATTCAAACAGACTGAAGCTTAAATCTCTTCTCTGTCATTTCCTTGCTATGTATCATTAGACGTGTAACTATAACTGATCAAAGGTAAGGGATTTTACAAGTTCCATATAAGAAGATCTAAAAGAATTGTTCTATTTTCCAACTATGTGTCACACATTTAAATGTAATATTTAATTTTAAAACTTGGTTATACATAAAAAAGCATTTGTTAAACGATATATTAATTTAGATATAGCATTTTTTCATACTTTATAAAAATTATTTATCCATTCATCATCATCTTTGGTATCAGCATCTCATAAATAAGTCATTTCTAAGGTCATCAAACCCTATTTTCCAGAGCTAGTTGAGATACTGCATTTTTGAATTTCTGAAAGATGCTATCTATGGACATTTAACTTTAAGTCTCAAGTTTCATTTGTATAACCTTGGCATAGTTGATTACTTTTTTCATTTGCTCTGTAGGAATAGCTGTGATCCAAATTATTTACTGCTTGGGGTTTTTAAATGACTTTAAAAGTCTTGTTTATAATCATCCCAGTACATGGAGTTGAGAGATTTTATCTCCCAGGAATCATTATTAAATCCATGTTAAGTTTCTTGGCCTCTATTTTTTCTTTTTTTAATTTAAATTCTATTTCTAGAATCATCCAACTCCAGCTATGACTGAGAATGTTTCAAATTAGGATGTCTCCATCTTATGCTATTTTATTGTGTAAAATAAAGTAACTGGGGGTAGCCCAAATTTTGAGCAGTACTAAAGGACTCAATCATGAAGTTATTCTGTTTATGAGGGATAGTTTTGTATTTGAGCATATGTAGAACTCATCCCCTTTGTGTGTCAGCAATCTCACTTATAAAATAATAGTATTGTCTGTGTATATCTACAGTTACAGAGTTGTGGGGATGGTGAACTAAATAAGATGGCAGGGAGCACACAGGGTATCGTGCCTAGCACACTTTGCATCTTTCATACATTTTACAGTTAGAAGGAGTCACCAAACTGATCAGAGAATACTGATGCCAGGGTAACTTGCCCAAAGCAATGCAGCTAACGTGAATCTGTACACAGTTTATCCTTGAGTAGGCAGTTAAAAATACCTTTCTTAAATTGAATATACTATAATATATTATGGTATACTATAATTTCTTAAATTGAATGTACTACAGATGAAAGTAAACAACTTCAGAACTAGATAAATAGAACAGTAATTCATAGCCGATTAAAAGGGTGAAAAAGTGAGGTGAATGGCTCAAATTTTTGGCACGTGAGAAAAGAAGAAAAGAAAAGAAAAACCAGTGACTGGAAAATGGTCCTAGAGATATAACTGTCAAGGAGGCTCAATGTATTGACAATTATGTTTTCCAAATTAAGACTTTTGGTTTGGTAGTAGATTGATTCATATTAGTGTAAGTTTTAACTTTCCTGTACACAAAGGGTGTGAATTTATTTTAGATAGCTGTCACTTATCTATCTTCTATCTTCTGTGTGTACTCTCATTTACTCAAGGCATTTAAAAACTGACACAACACGTTGTTATTCATGAAGTGAATATATTTATAGAATAATTTTATATCACTACCATTATACCTTTATAACTACTTGGTGTATTTGTTTTTGATAGAAATTAAAATAAATTCACTTATTAAAATATATATGCAACTATTAAAACACAAAGATACTGAAATACAAATGTATACTTACTTAAATGGCTTTGCCTTTCTGTTAGTTCACATAGTACAGTTTGGAGCACAGTTTGGCAATTAGATAATCTTAATTCTCGGGACTGACAACCATCTCCGGTTTCATCCTATTATCACAGTGGTATTTTTCACTTGACTTTTTTGTGAACTCTTTGCTCCAGTCACATAGTGTGCCTCATTTCCACCCACAGACCCTACATAATAAATCTCAATGCTGTGACTTCGTGTCACACCAGAAAAACCCATCACCTTTCTTCCCATTTATCAAAACTCGTTTCTTCATATCCAGTCTTTTTGCTCCAGAGAACTTCCCCGTGATCCTATGTTGTTTTATCCTCATCCTGTTCAGAATTTCTACAGCTCTGATTATCATACTAGACCATCGTAGAATTTCAGAAATACTCAAGAGGTGACAAAATTTATAGACAGGAAAAGTGGAGTCTTTCAAAGAGCAAATGAAATCTCCAGGAAAAAGGAAAAAGAAAATCAGCATGCTTCCAGGAAGGATGAAGAGCTTCCTTACAGAAACTCCATTATGCAATCTGCCATAAAGAATATAATAAACACTCAACCCAGGAGTTACTGCCCCTTTCCATGTGACTCAACGATGACTACCCCTCCCCTAGAAATTTCTGCATAAACTGCTCCTTAATCTGCATGCAATTAAAAAGTGGGTATAAATCTGACTACAAGGCTAGGCGGAGCAAGATGGCCGAATAGGAACAGCTCCAGTCTCCAACTCCCAGAGCGAGCAACACAGAAGACAGGTGATTTCTGCATTTTCAACTGAGGTACTGGGTTTATCTCACTAGGGACTGCCGGACAATTGGTGCTGGTCAGCTGGTGTAGCCCGACCAGCGAGAGCTGAAGCAGGGCAAGGCATCGCCTTACCTGGGAAGCACAAGCGGGAAGGGAATTCCTTTTCCTAGCCAGGGGAACTGAGACACACAACACCTGGAAAATTGGGTGACTCCCACCCCAATACTGCACTTTAAGCAACGGGCACACCAGGAGAATATATCCCACACCTGGCCGGGAGGGTCCCACACCCACGGAGCCTCCCTCATTGCTAACACAGCAGTCTGCGATCTAACCGCAAGACAGCCACGAGGCTGGGGGAGGGGCGCCCGCCATTGCTGAGCCTGAAGTAGGTAAACAAAGCCGCTGGGAAGCTCGAACTGGGTGGAGCTCACAGCAGCTCAAGGAAACCTGCCTGTCTCTGTAGACTCCACCTCTGGGGACAGGGCACAATTAACAACAACAGCAACAAAAGCAGCAGGAAACTCTACAGATGCAAACGACTCTGTCTGACAGCTTTGAAGAGAGCAGTGGATCTCCCAACATGGAGGTTGAGATCTGAGAAGGGGCAGTCTGCCTGCTCAAGTGGGTCCCTGACCCCTGAGTAGCCTAACTGGGAGACATCCCCCACTAGGGGCAGTCTGACACCCCACACCTCACAGGGTGGAGTACACCCCTGAGAGGAAGCTTCCAAAGTAAGAATCAGACAGGTACATTCGCTGTTCAGCAATATTCTATCTTCTGCAACCACTGCTGCTGATACCCAGGCAAACAGGGTCTGGAGTGGACCTCAAGCAATCTCCAACAGACCTACAGCTGAGGGTCCTGACTGCTAGAAGGAAAACTATCAAACAGGAAGGACACCTATACCAAAACCCCATCGGTACATCACCATCATCAAAGAACAGAGGCAGATAAAACCACAAAGATGGGGAAAAAGCAGGGCAGAAAAGCTGGAAATTCAAAAAATAAGAGCGCATCACCCCCGGCGAAGGAGCGCAGCCCATCGCCAGCAACGGATCAAAGCTGGTCAGAGAATAACTTTGACGAGATGAGAGAAGAAGGCTTCAGTCCATCAAACTTCTCAGAGCTAAAGGAGACGTACCCAGCACAAAGAAACTAAAAATCTTGAAAAAAGAGTGGAAGAATTGACAGCTAGACTAATTAATGCAGAGAAGGTCATAAACGAAATGACAGAGATGAAAACCATGACACGAGAAATACGGGACAAATGCACAAGCTTCAGTAACCAACTCGATTAACTGGAAAAAAAAGTATCAGCAATTGAGGATCAAATGAATGAAATGAAGTGAGAAGAGAAACCAAAAGAAAAAAAAAGAAAAAGAAATGAACAAAGCCTGCAAGAAGTATGGGATTGTGTAAAAAGACCAAATGTAGGTCTGATTGGGGTGCCTGAAAGTGAGGGGGAAAATGGAACCAAGTTGGAAAACACTCTTCAGGATATCATCCAGGAGACTTCCCCAACCTGGTAGGGCAGGCCAACATTCAAATTCAGGAAATACAGAGAACGCCACAGAGATACTCCCCCAGAAGAGCAACTCCAAGACACATAATTGCCAGATTCACCAAAGTGGAAATGAAGGAAAGAATCTTAAGGGCAGCCAGAGAGAAAGGTCAGGTTACCCACAAAGGGAAGCCCATCAGACTAACAGCAGATCTCTCAGCAGAAACTCTACAAGCCAGAAGAGAGTGGGGGCCAATATTCAACATTCTTAAAGAAAAGAATTTTAAACCCAGAATTTCATGTCCAGCCAAACTAAGTTTCATCAGTGAAGGAGAAATAAAATCCTTTACAGATAAGCAAATGCTTAGAGATTTTGTCACCACCAGGCCTGCCTTACAAGACACCCTGAAGGAAGCCCTAAACATGGAAAGGAACAACCGGTACCAGCCATTGCAAAAACATGCCAAAATGTAAAGACCATCGAGGCTAGGAAGAAACTGCATCAACTAACGAGCAAAATAACCAGTTAATATCATAATGGCAGGATCAAGTTCACACATAACAATATTAACCTTAAATGTAAATGGACTAAATGCTCCAATTAAAAGACACAGACTGGCAAACTGGATAAAGAGTCAAGACCCATCAGTCTGCTGTACTCAGGAGACTCATCTCAAATGCAGAGACATACATAGGCTCAAAATAAAGGGATGGAGGAAGATCT
>NW_022315058.1:0-2393 GCF_002776525.5 Piliocolobus tephrosceles
ACAGGCATGCGCCACCACGCCAGGCTGATTTTGTATTTTTAGTAGGGTCGGGGGTTTTTTTCATGTTGGTTAGGATGGTCTTGAACTCCCAACCACAGGTGATCCACCTGACTCAGCCTCCCAAAGTGCTGGGATTACAGGTGTGAGTCACCACGCCTGGCCAAGGCCATGTAATCTCTGAAGTGGAAAGATGAAGTACTTGATGAACTCAGAAGTTTGACTTCAAGGCCCTTGATCTTTCCATAACACGTGGTTCCTTCCCTGGTTGGTGGGGAGTGACTGAAGAACTCAAGGAAGCTGTGTTTTGTGGAGAGAAGACCTGAGGGGTGTATGGTCTTTCCAGGCTTGGAATCTGCCATGCTGGGCTTCTGAATTGTATAGCTTGGCCATATAGAGAGAAGCCCCTCATTTAAGACTTATTCTTTGGCGTGAACCCGGGAGTCGGAGCTTGCAGTGAGCTGAGATCCGGCCACTGCACTCCAGCCTGGGCGGCAGAGCAAGACTCCGTCTCAAAAAAAAAAAAAAAAAAGACTTATTCTTTGGGGGAAATAAAGGAAGGCTGCCCACATGAGACAGGCAGAGGCGACTTCTCAGAGCTGCTGTGGCAAGGGAGTTGGCACCGTCACTTGCGTGTGGCAGAGACTGACGTGCAAGTGAGTGGCGGATAAAGAGTGGGGAAGCTTCAGGATGGAAAAGAACGCCTCCCAGTGGAGGCTGTTGTGGGGTCTGGAGGTGGCTGTGCAGAAGTGGGGTGTCCTATGCGATTGGTTAGGGGGGTATTTGGCTTTCTCTGAATGATCCTACCTGGGAAACAGGTGCCAAAATTAGGGTGGCTGTTAGTTTTGAGTCAAGTCCTGGCCACGTGGGGCAGAGTTGTGGTTTAGTTTCTGGGTTGTGGAGAGAGAGCAGTCTGGGTTCCTGTCTGATGTGCTAGCCTGGCTGGCCTCCTGGCTGTTGACTGTAGAGAGGGGTTTGGTTTCCTGGGTGGGCAGCTACAGGTTGTGGTCTGAGTTCTGTCTTTATACATGTGATCAGGCATGGTCTGTTTGTATATTCAGTCCCTCATTTTTCTTGTCAGTAAAAATATCAAATGACAAATTGGATACATTGGGAACTTTTTAGATGTCTGTGTCCCCTGGAGGAAGTTTTCACCGTCACATTTAATCAGAATGAATATAAACAATTAGCCCATTTATCTTGAAGATTTAAAACAGGAAATCTTCAACAATACTACCTAGGCGCCATTGCCTCTCTGTCCATCATTAGGGAATGTGTTTTTATCCACCGCCGGCTCATCGTCCACCAGTTTGTGGTTGATCCAGTTCTCTATACGTCTTGTCTTGTGTGCATCTCATTGTTTGCCAGTGTTAGCTTTCCCCCTGTCGGTATAGTTTATTTGTGTAGCCTCTGTTGGTAGGTAGTTATTTATGGAATTTGTGAATGGAAGAGACCTTGGAGGTCTGCTAGGTCAGCCCAGTGATTTTAGAGATAAATGGAAATACAGGGAAATGTTCCAGCTTTTTTGGTAGCAAAAGCAGGAATAGAAAGCAGTGTTCTTTGTGCCACAATGTCATCGAAAGACAGCTCAATGTGGGCCTAAAATGCAGAGTAACTAACTTTCATTTATTTCTGCTTCTGACTCTTGTTATCAGACATTTTAAATTGACCTTAATGTGTTAGCAGAAATATGGAAAGTCCTGACTTGTTTACATATAAGGTACTTCTTCGCCTACTCATTTGGTTGTTTTTTCAACAGGATTGAAAAGACATTGTTATAAACTGAATGTTGATGTCTCCCCCAGATTCTTGTACTGGAGCCCTCACTGCCAGTGTGATGGTATTAGGGGGTAGGACATTTGGGAGGTGATTAGGGTTAGATGAGGTCATGAGCGTGGGCCCTGGTCTGACAGGATTAGTGCCCTTAGAAGAAGAGAAACCAGGCCAGGTGTGGTGGCTCACACCTGTAATCCCAGCACTTTGGGAGGCCAAGGTGGGCAGATCACGAAGTCAGGAGATTGAGACCATCCTGAAACCCTGTTTCTACGAAAAATACAAAAATTAGTTGGGTGTGGTGGCACGTGCCTGTAATCCCAGCTACTCGGGAGGCTGAGGCGGGAGAGTTGCTTGAACCAGGGAGTCGGAGGTTGCAGTGAGCTGAGATTGTGCCACTGCACTCCAGCCTGGTGTCAGAGCGAGACTCTGTCTCAAAAAAAAAAAAAAAAAAAAAAAGGAGAGGAGAAAGCAGAGAGCTCCCACTGCTCTGGTGTGAGGAAACAAGAAGAAAGGTGGCTGTCTGCAAGCCAGGAAGAGGTCCCTGTCCCAGAACTGAGTTGGCCGACACCTTGATCTTGGACAAATGAACTAATGTTTAAACCACACAGCCTATGGTGTTT
>NW_022315059.1:0-5341 GCF_002776525.5 Piliocolobus tephrosceles
CCCTCCCTCATCGCTGGGGGAAGTGGGGCAGCTGCTGTGGGAGGCAGCATGGTGGTTTTCCGTGGAACTAAGCTCTCCGACCACAGGAGCAATCACAGTCCTGGATGTTTACTCGGAGGAGCTGAAAGTTTACTTGCACGCGGAAATGTGCACACAGATGTTGACAGCAGCTTTTTAATTGCCAAAACTAGAAAGCAACCAAGATGCCCTTCAGTTAGGTAAATGGATAAACTATGGTATGTCAGATACTAGGATATTATTCAGCACTAAAAAGAACTGGACCCCTAAGCCATGAAAAGACACAGAAGGATCTTAAACGCATGTTCCTAAGTGAGACTCCAATCTGGAAAGGCTGCCTGCTGTCTGAGACCAACCACAGGAGAGTCTGGAAAAGGCGAAGCTGTGGAGACAGTAAAATGGTCAGCGGCTACCAGGGGTTGGGGAAGGGAGAGATGAATGGGAGGAGCATAGGGGATGTGTAGGGTGGGGCAGCAACTCCAGGTGGGGCTTCCATGGGGGATGCATGCCGTTCCATGTCTGTGAAACCCACAGAGTGAACAGCAGCAGGCCGCGTCCTCGTGTGAGCTGTGGACTGTGGGTGGTGGTGCCGTGTTGATGCGGGTCTGTCGGTGGTACAGACATGCTGGTCTGGTGAGGGCAGGAGAATGATGGAGGCTGTGCCTGTGCTGGGAAAGGAGATACGTGAGGAATCTGTACTTTCCTCTTGATGTTGCTATGAACAGAAACCTGCTTTTAAAAACGTCTATTGAAAAGGCAAACAAACGAGTGTTGGCCAGACAGCACCTGTGTGAGGGTGTGGCCTGTGTTCTACGTTCAGAATTTCCCTGTTAGAATACACATATCTAAATTATTCAAAGTTAAACCTTTGCATTAAGTAACTCACTACAAAGTTACAGTATCAGCTTGAGCGCTGCCAGGATGGCCAGGATTCTGTATCCTGACCAGCTTCTCCCCTTACAGGTGCAGTTGACCTCCAAGACCACATCCCAGTAAGTGGCAGGGCTGGAATCAGGAGTCAGGCTTTGCGGGACAGAGAGGAGGAGGAGCCCGTGGCAGGGGGGAGCCCATGGCAGAGAGCTGGCAGGGATGAGTTTTTGACCACTTTTCTTATCGCTGAGGCCTTCTTAGACTTGAGGAGTTGGGAGTCCCCACTCGGGTGCCTCAGAAACCAAAGGCTACTCGTAATCTTCAAGTTCCAGATGCCTCAGGGGAGGTACCTGGGTTGTTGGGTGCAGTTCCATTATTTGCTGCTCTGTGGGATTTGCCCGCAGCATTTCTGGTTGTTTTTAGGAGCTGATGTTTGAGCTGCTTAAAATCACATATGGATGTCGATTTACCTATAAAAGTTAAGAATGGAATTTTAGTTCAAAGAGTTGTGAAAATGTTCAAGGTTGTGTACTAATGTATACATTACATTCATGGAAATAATCTGAAAGTCCAGGAGTTATATTAAACACTTCTCTTGATGTTTGTAATATTTACCTGTCATTTTTCCATTTGATTAATAGATATCAGAAGGCTTAAATTTTGAGTGTCTGAATTCGCTGAAATTAAAACTTCTTACATCAAATGTAATTAAACTGAATGTAGCCAACAGTGCATGCCTTTATAAGTATTGATTAAAATATATATAAAAACACATATCCATGAATATGCAGATAGGGGCAACATATTAAACCATGGAAGTAGAATTAGTATTCTTTGTTTTCTGAGAAGACAAATTTTTAAAAAGTCAAGGGGTCTCATAACTTTCTAGTTTCCACCTTATTTGCCCTAAAGTGGAAGATTGACAGCAGCAGAAGGGGAGATCCTGGGCCAGTGCAGGCTCTCAGAGCAGCGGGGTGAGTGCCAGAAGGAGCTGGCTGGAGGCAGAGCAGGGAGGGGCTCAGGCAGGCCAGGATGGCCTCAGGGCACGTGGCTCAGTGAGTGAGAAAAGGTTCACTTTTCTTGGAGAGCCCTTGTCTCTGCCCACGGAAAACCCAAACTCCTTCCAACTGGGATGTGCATCTCATGTAAAAGTTGTTACTCCCAGAAAGAAAGCCAGTGGATGCAGAAATTTTTCGTGTGCAGAAATTACCTCAAATTTGTTTCTAACCTTATCCTTTTCTTCCCCCATCTTAATGTGTAGTGACTTTCTGCAGGTAACACACACATCTTAGGAGAGCGCTGTATTTCAGTTGCTGTTGGCTCAGATGTGACTTTGTGGTGTCCAATGTTCTGGTTCTGAGGTTCTGCGCAGAACGTGGCTCCTCCCTGCTGAGCGTTGCTTGTTGAAGGCCCGTGTGGAAACTTTCGCTGTAAGGTCATTGACTGCAGCAGTCTTGGTTCAGAAATCTTTGGACCTCTTGAGACTTCACACAACATTCTAACCTTTCTAGGGTGACCTTTTCATTTTACTGTTCCCCATTAATTCAGATGTTTTCCAGAATGTAAGTAATCTGCTGAATGCAGGGTGGGGGGTGCCCTCCGTTGGCTCTGGGGAGAAGCATCACTGTTGCTCCGGGTGGAGCGTCCCGCCCACTATGTTGTGCTCCAAGACACAGCAGGGTTCTTTGGCAGAAGTAACTGTCAAAGGCCCGCCTCTCCGTGGCAGGGGGGCTGTGGGTGTGCGGCCTCGCGGCCATAGCGGCCCCTCCCCATCAATGGCATCACGGAGAGGAGCAGGGGGAGGCCTGGGATCTGTCTCCAGAGTCACAGCTGTGCTTCCGAGACTGCGTCGTCCGTTTGTAACTAGACATGCAGAGAAAGTCTTGGAGATAAACAGGAAACAGTGTCTGTCCCTAATGAGCTCAGGCGTGCCCTTGAGAGGGTCAGGTTTCTGTGCAGCTGATCCAGACTCAACCTGGCTGTGGCAGTGCAGGTGACTGCTGGGTTTTGGCAAGGCTGCACCCACTGTCCATCTGAAACCGGCCCCCTTGCCGGGCTCGCGGTGCGAGCTGGGTGCCCAGGCCTGATTTCCCGCCAGGACGGAGGCCCTGTGTATGTGTTGGGGAAGGGGGCAAGGAAGGGGGAGGTGGGGAGTCCTGCTTTATTGCCGTATCCAATGCCACGCGGTGTCAGCACTCAGGAAACACGTGCTGTGTGGGTCAGCGATTGAGTTCAGAAACCTGGAAAATTCAGCAGTGCAGGCTTTGGGCATGACCTGTCCAGCCCTGAGCTCTTTCTTTCTCTGAATTTCCTGCCATGGCATCCTCCTCATCCCAGGGGCCCCTGTCCCTGTATGGCTGTTGGTAGCTTCACAGGTTCCTCTGCCTCCCCTCCCAGGCCCTGGTGTGGCTGGGGCAAGTAGTGGCTGTGCAGACCCCACAGCCAGTAGATCGTTGGTGCCAACGCCTTGAGCCTGGGTTACCTGATTCAAGGACTCCAGTGCATGGCTGAGCTCACCCCGAATGCCTGGATCGGAAGGCCTTGGGTGGCAGAAGGGTGGGGGTTCGATATCGAAGGACAACCTGCAAAGCAGAAGGGGAAATGGCTGTGCTGGGTGGGCGGCTAGAGGAGTCTGTGCAGAGCCTGGGACCCAGTGCAGACACAGAGCTGACATGGGCAATGCAGTGACACGGCCACCGTGGAAGTGGGCAAAGTTACAGGCTTCAGACCGACATGGAGGGGCCGGTCTAGAATGATCCTCCGTTTCCTTTAATCCTAGCAACTGCTGGCTTACGGGGTGGGGGAGTGAGATCTGTGGTTGCCGCCAGGAGAGACAGAGATTTTAATTAAACCCCTCTTTCTGGGAGAGGGGAGTAGCCGTTTCTGTAGGGCGGTGAGCATCGTCATCTCAGGCAGCTCAGGCTGCTGTAACGAATCACCATTGACTGAGTGGCTTATGAACAACAGGAATTTGTTTCTCACAGTTCTAGAGGCTGGAAGGCAGCATCAGGGTGCCGCACGGGTGGGTTCTGGTGTGGGCTCCTTCTTGGTTGGCACACACCTTCTCTCTGGCCCTGACACAATGGGAGGGTGAGGGATTTGCTGGGCCCATTTCTGAGGCACAAATCCCATTCAAGGGTCTCCAGCCTCGGGAAGTCATCACCTCCCAAAGACCACCTGACAGCATCACATTGAGGGTGAGGATTTCAACCTGTGTTTTTGGGGGCAGGTAGGCAGTTCGTAACCGTCACCCTCTTTGTGTATTTCTGACTCAACATTGAGTCTGCATTCAGCTCTCCAGGAGACAGAGCCTGTGTGGACATTGAGCAAGGTCAGAGCTGCGAGCATGTACACATTGGGGGCAAGGGAGCTGCCAGGGGTGTGAGAACGGGGTTTCAGCCTCAATCGGAGCTGCTTTCCTGGCAAATGTACTCATAAGCTATCCTGACAACATTTGCTTTTGACGAAGAGTCGATCAGGCAGTGGGAGCAGCAGACGGTGTTGCCAGAAGCTTGGAACTGATGAGCAGCAGAGAAGGGGCAGAGGCCACGACCCTGGGGTGGTCAGCAGTGCCAGGTGTCTGCCCTCCAGGCCTCATGCCTGTGATTGTGCAGAGACCGAGCCGACCGGGGCTTGCCGGCCAGTGTGGCTCTCATGCAGGTGATTATCAGGGTGTGCTTTCTATGGAATGTTCCCTCAACCCCATGCCCCCCCATCCGCCAATTTCTGTGCCTAGCAGAAATCATGCTACGTTTTCTTGATGAAGCCTTGAGTTTCCTATGGAGATGTAGGAATAGCACGATTTGGCTCACGTCAAAATACTTTGCAGTGAAGCTGCACGGAAGAGGATTCTAGGCTTCCATTTGACGTTTTCAGGAATGCCTGAGTGCTACCAGTTACTAAAGGAAACTTTTTACATTAGCACAGAGAGGGTGGCTTGACACAAATTCAGTGTAACGTAGGTGTGTTTGTAAGCCATCAAAGGGACGATCTCTCTGCTGGCGACACATGTTTTCTGGTATTTTCTTTTGTTCTGAAAAAGGATGACTGGCATTCGGTAGAGTCATTCCAGAATTCACCTGGAAGGTGTCCACATGGTGCCTTGTTTTCTCCTGACATTCTGGGCACCACGAGGAATTATTCCTGTCTTCAGCACTAGCAGGAGACTTTTCCGGAACACCTGCTCCTCTTTGGCGTTGTGAGTGTGAAGGGGTCAGAGTGACCCTGTCTTCATGGAGTTTTCAGACACCATGGGGACAGTGTGGCACGAGTGTCGGGCTCGGGTGGGACGGAGGCTTTCCCCAGAAAACAGCTGCTGATTCCAGGACGGCCCTTGACCCCTCCTCCCTCTGTTCCTCTGTGTCATGTCTGAATTAAGGTTGTTCTATCGTAGCGGGGGTGTCATGTTAACTGGAAGAGTGCTTTTTTACTGCGCAGTAAGTAAATTAATGGT
>NW_022315060.1:0-4844 GCF_002776525.5 Piliocolobus tephrosceles
TCTTCTAGGTTTTAAGCCCCACATGCGTTAGGTATTTGTCCTAATGCTCTCCCTTCCCTTGTTTCCCACCCCATGACAGGCCCCAGTGTGTGATTTTCCCCTCCCTGTGTCCAGGTGTTCTCATTGTTCAACTCCTGCTTATGAATGAGAACATGTAGTGTTTGGTTTTCTGTTCCTGTGTTAGTTTGCTGAGAATGATGGCTTCCAGCTTCATCAATGTCCCTGCCAAGAACATGATCTCATTCTTTTTTATGGCAGCATAGTATTCCATGGTGTGTATATGCCACATTTTCGTTATGCAGTCTATCATTGATGGGCATTTGGGTTGGTTCCAAATCTTTCTAATCCATTCTAATCAGTATTTTCTAATGATGTAAAGTGATTAAGGAATAGACTGAAAGTATTTCTAAGAATATTCTTTGGTCAAACAATATATATTTTTTAGACAATACTACTACCTGTTTTCTATGTATTAAAATGTTAGTCCTGTAAATACCAGGAAAGCATTGATTGAATTAAACCTATTACATGGATACTAGAGGAAAAGAGAAGAGACAAACTTCAGTCAGTATAAAAGCATAGATGTCAACTTTTGTCTTTTTACATGCAATTTTATTGCAATATTGCACAAGTATTCACTAAATTCTGAAAGTTGAAACTATTACGTAAAATTGGTCCTAATGATATTTCAATTGTATTCACTGTTGTTTTCTTTCCAACTGCACTTTCTGCAATATAGTTTAACTGAAATCTCTTTGATTATAAGCATGCCTTCTACCTTTCTACCTCAGTATCTTTGTTCATGTCTTTTTACTTTTTTTCTAACAGCCTCTAGCCTACATATTGCTTTAGAATTCTCTTATTAAGCCCTATGCAGGTGTTCCTTCCTCCCTTAACTGTCATGTGCGTCTGTGTGAAGAGACCACCAAAGAGGCTTTGTGTGAGCAATAAAGCTTTTTAATCACCTGGGTGCAGGCGGGCTGAGTCTGAAAAGAGAGTCAGCGAAGGGAGATAAGGGTGGGACTGTTCTATAGGATTTGGGTAGGTAAAGGAAAATTACAGTCAAAGGGGGTTGTTCTCTGGCGGGCAGGAGTGGGGGTTACAAGGTGCTCAGTGGGGGAGCTTTTTGAGCCAGGATGAGCCAGGAAAAGGAATTTCACAAGGTAATGTCATCACTTAAGGCAAGGACCAGCCATTTTCACTTTTGTGGTGGAATGTCATCGGTTAAGGCCGGGCAGGGCATTTTCACTTCTTTTGTGATTCTTCAATTACTTCAGGCCATCTGGGCATGTACCTGCAAGTCATAGGGGATGAAGTGGCTTGGCTTGGGCTCAGAGGCCTGATATTAACTAGCCATTCAATCTCTCCCACTTGCAAATACTATTCCCTCCTGTGTATTCATAGAACACTTTTTGGTTACTTCTTGATATTATTATGCCAGTATGTAATGTATTACATTCATTTGTTTTCTGCTTTCATTTCTAAGTTAGACTGTATGCTTTGTCAAGGTAGTTCAGTTTTATTGGATTTTTTGTTGCAGAGACATTTGAATTGAACTTATTTCATAATCTTTATTTAATTTGGAATTCCCTCTCCCCCTAGATATCCAAACTTTATCCTTTTTTCAAACTCCAATTCAAACCTTTCCTATTGTTAAAGTCTTTACCTCAGTTTCACCACATAGAATGTTCTATAAATATCAATGAAGTCAAGTTGATTGAATATATTATTCAAGCTTTTTGTTTCTATACTGATTTTCTGTCTACTTTTTCTATCAGCTAATGAAAGAGGGTGTTGAAATCTTTGGCTATGCTGTAAGTCAAAATTACAACAATTTAGTCTAAAAATCTTAATTGCTTTATTTGCAGTTCTAGAATGGACAACACTTCATTCCATAAAATAGAAAAAGTGTCCCAACGAGCTGGGCAGAAGAGGTTGGTTTTATAGATAGAAAAGAATTAAAGAAAGAAGTAACAAAAAATAAAAAGCAGATTGGTCATTTCAAAGTTGCTTTCCTTATAAAGCAGGAACAGTAGAAAAAATAACTGGTTAACATCAGGTCACTTGAGGTTACACTTTGTTGTTAGTATTAAAACAGAGGAAACTTCATTATCGTGCTGATTGAAACTGGCCTGTTTGGGAAATTAGGCTGTTAACCTCTGACTACTGCTTTCTAGGAAGGTCAAGTAAAAGTCAGTTTGGGTTTGGTGACATGGAAAGTCAGCATGAGTAGCTCCATTTTGATTTTTAGTCTGGTCTGTTGAGCCTAGTGCAGTAGCTTAGTTCAAAACAACGACTTCCTGTCATTTTTATTTAAAGGCTATAATTGTCTGTTTGCCTTTTCCTACTTTCAGTTCTATCAGTTTTGGCTTCATGTATTTCCATATTCTTTTATTGTATAGATACATACATGCTTAGGATCATTACTTTCTCTTGATTAGTTAACCTCTTTTTTGTTAAGAAATGACCTTCTTGGCCAGGCGTGGTAGCTCACGCCTGTAATCCTAGCGCTTTGGGAGGCCTAGGTGGCCAGATTACATGAGGTCAGGAATTCAAGACCAATTTGGCCAACATGGTGAGGCCCCATCTCTACTAAAAATACAAAAATTATCTGGGCATGGTGGTAGGCACCTGTAATCCCAGCTACTTGGGAGGCTGAGGCAGGAGAATTGCTTGAACTCAGGAGGCGGAGGTTACAGTGAGCAGAGATTGTGCCACTGCACTCCAGCCTGGGCAATTTTATTTTTGGTTATATTACTTCCTTTGAAATATTTTTTGTCACATATTAATACAGCCACTCCATCTTTCTTTTGATTATTGTAAACATGTTATAAATCTTACTCCATTATTTTTCTTTTTATGTATTTATGTATTATGTATTTATATTTAAAGTGTGTTTCTTATAGGCTGCAAAGTGTTGGGTCCTGCTTTTTTATTCAATCTGACAGACTCTGCATGGTAAATATCTAGATTTTAAACAATGTATTTAGCTCTTTCACTTTTAATATGATCATTGTTATTGTTGCATTAAGGTCTATCATCTTGCCATACACTTTCAATTTCTTCTGCTTTTAGTTTCTTTAAAATTTTGTCTAGTGTGCTTTATATTAAAAGAGCATTTGTAATAATTAAATTTGCTGTATTATTTGTTAATTATAACTGGTTTTTGCATTATTTTGATGTTTCCTTTGTGGCTTATAATGTATATTTTTAACTATTGAAAGTTGTCCTCCTGTGATATTATTATTTTACTTCACTCTTCAAGGTAGTGAGCTGTAAACAGGCCAGTATTTATGTATGTATTTATATATGTATGTGTACATATATACACATGCATATTATATATATATCCATGTACATGGATATATATACATACATATGTATATTTATATATATGTACATATATATGAAATGGGATGTATCAGAGGAGGACAACTGTGTGTGTGTGTGTGTGTGTGTGTGTGCGCGCGTGTATGAGCTCAACAGTGGTATACTTCTGTTTCTCTATTTCCAACCTTTATGCCATAGTTATCATATATTTTATGCTACATGTTATAAATCCCAAAATACATTGTTATAATTTTTGCATTTAAAAGTCAGTCATTTTTATTTTTATTTTATTTTATTTTTTTGAGATGGAGTTTCGCTCTGTTGCCCAGGCTGGAGTGCAGTGGTGTGATCTCGGCTCATTACAATCTCCACCTCCCAAGTTCAAGCAATTCTCCTGCCTCAGCCTCCTCAGTAGCTGGGATTACAGGTGTGAGCCACAACGCCTAGCTAATTTTTGTATTATTAGTAGAGACGGGGGTTTCACCGTGTTGGCCAGGCTGGTCTCAAACTCCTGACCTCAGGTGATCCACCAGCGTCGGCCCCCCAAAGTGCTGGGATTACAGTCATGAGCCACTGCACCCGGCCTAAAAGTGAGTTATTTTTAAACAAATTTAAATACAGTGTTTAAATGTTTTTATATTTACCCATGTAACTACCAATTTCAGTGTTCATCATTTCTTTGTATAGATACAGATTTCCACCTAGACTCACTTTTTCTTCTGCTTGAAGAACATCCTTTAAATTACCTTTTACTCCAGGTGTGCAAGTAATATATTCTTCCAGCTCTAATGTGTCTTTATTTCGCTTTAATCTTTTAAATATTTTATTATTTTCTAGTCAAAAAATTTAAGGTTGACATTTCTTATTCTATACTGTTAAGATGTTTACTACCTTCTGGTTTGCATTTTTTTCAGTAAGAATATGCCATCATTCTTCACTTTGTTCTTCTGTGTACAATGCATCTTTTCTGTCTAGATGCTTTTAATAATTTTTCTTTATGATTAATTTTAATGAATTTCATTGTGATATGCCTTGGTATAGTTTTCTTCATATGTCTTACACTTCAGTTTATTGAATTTCTTAACTAGGTTGAGTGTTTTTAACAAATTTGGAAAATTTTTAGTTATTATTATTCCAAATATTTTTTGTGGTTCACTTTTTCAGGGATTATAAATATATGTAGATTGGGCTACTTGAAGTTGCCCCCAAGCTTACTAATATGCTTTTAAAACTTTTTTTAAAAAGCACGTATGGCCGGGCGCGGTGGCTCAAGCCTGTAATCCCAGCACTTTGGGAGGCCGAGACGGGCGGATCACGAGGTCAGGAGATCGAGACCATCCTGGCTAACACGGTGAAACCCCGTCTCTACTAAAAATACAAAAAATTAGCCGGGCAAGGTGGCGGGCGCCCATAGTCCCAGCTACTACTCGGGAGGCTGAGGCAGGAGAATGGCGTGAACCCGGGAGGCAGAGGTTGCACTGAGCTGAGATCCGGCCACTGCACTCCAGCCCGGG
>NW_022315060.1:4944-6831 GCF_002776525.5 Piliocolobus tephrosceles
AAAAAAAAAAAAAAAAAAAAAAAAAAGGCACGTATTTCTTTGTATGTTCCATTTCAGATAGTTCTGCTATGCCTCAACTTCATTCTTCAAGGTAGCAAGCTGTAACAATCCTAGAATTGATGTGTTTGTTTCTCATCATTCAGGGATCAGCGTCCTTCATCACTCAATGTCCAATGTCCTAAAAACTTTTATTTTACATATTTTGCCTATATTTTTAGTTATTTCATGTGGGAGGATAAATCTCATTTCTGTTGCTTCATCACATTAGAATTATATACTTTTAAATAAAATAAATTGTATATTTATTAACCATTTTATATATCACTTTTTGGATTGTCTATTTATCCATTATATATGCTTAGTTTATGTTGACTTCTGGTATATATGAACATGTATTTGTTTCCTTGTTGACATACTAAGATTTTGCTATTTTAGAGACAGCAGTCTCTATTCACACTTGTTTGAAATATTTCTTCAGCTTCTTAAATTTTGTGAAAATTTGCATAGGATGAATCAAAAAACTGAGATTCTAAAACTTAGCAAACTCTTCTCAAATGCTTTCTTCGGTAATTTCTTCTACTGATTTAATTATTTAGATGTCCTGTATCTATCAAAAGGCTAAATGAGTATTTATTATGTTTTCTCTTTGTTTATCTGAGTTTAATAGAGATGAGAGAGATGCATAGCACTTGTGATGGATGGTGAGGATTTACTTATATAGTTTCAAAGAGCTAGCCAGTTTCCTAGCTCCATTGGTTGACTAAATCAAAATCATTAACAGTGATACCCACTAAATATTAAGTTCTCATTCATTTCAGGGTTTATTTCTGTTGAATTCTGTCTTTCTGTTCTCATGCTAATCTTACAGTCTTTCAATGATATCATGCTTCATTATAACTCATTTTAATATTTCAAAAAGACATTTTCACTCTTCTCTGCTTGAAAATATTCTTGGCTCACCTGTCCTATTATCTTTGTTTTTTTCAAATTCCCCCAAATATTCCACTGGAATTTTTTTCATTAAAATTTGTTTCAACAGTTATAATAATTTAAGAATTAAAATAGTCACAAGGTGTAGCTTTCATCTGAGTCAGACAATATGCACAGTACATTTCTTTTATTTCTTTTTTTATATACCCTAGTAGAATTTTATAGCTTTCTTAATATACGCCAAATCTCTTTCCTGCTGTTTTTATTTCTAAGTATTCCTTATTATTTGTGTGTTTTAATTTTTATTGTAAATGGTGTGATTTTCTTCGTGTTACGTTCTAACTAGCTTATTGGGATAATGGAAAGGTTATGATAGTAGCATATGTAGCTTTTAACTGGCCATGTGTTTATTACTTAGTAATTATGAGCATGACTTGATTGAAGACATTAAGCCACTTTAGTATGAATAATTATCCTCAGGACCTAACCTAATTTAGTATATAATAATTTTGAATTTTTTTCTTTTAAGAATTCTGTGTAAGTGCTAAGTATAAAACAAAACTCCTAGAAGCAAAATGTTATTGACATAGCTTCCTTAAAAACAGTAATCACAGCTGGGAGCAGTGACTCATGCCTGTAATCCCATCACTTTGCGAGGCCAAGGGGGGTGGAGGCGGTGGATCACCTGAGGTCAGGAGTTCGAGACCAGCCTGGCCAACATGGTGAAACCCTATCTTTACTAGAAAAAAAGAACAAAAATTGGCTGGGTGTGGTGGCGAGTGTCTGTAATCCCAGCTACTCAGGAGGTAGAGGCAGGAGAATCACTTGAACCCAGTCGGCGGAGGTTGCAGTGAGTCCAATTCACACTACTGCACTCCAGCCTGGGCAAGAAGAGTGAAACTCTGTCTCAAAAAAAAAAAAAAAAAAAAAAAAAGTTATCACAAGAACTGAAATTAA
>NW_022315063.1:0-7198 GCF_002776525.5 Piliocolobus tephrosceles
GCGCCGTGGCTCATGCCTGTAATCCCAGCACTTTGGGAGGCCAAGTCAGTGGATCACAAGGTCAGGAGATCAAGACCATCCTGGCCAACATGGTGAGACCCCGTCTCTACTAAAAACACACAAAAAAATTAGCTGGGCGTCGTGGTGCACACCTGTAATCCCAGCTACTTGGGACGCTCAGGCAGGATAATCACTTGAACCCGGGAGGCAGAGGTTGCAGTGAGCCAAGATCATACCATTGCACTCCAGCCTGGCGACAGAGCGAGACTCCCTCTTAAAAAATAAAAATAAAAATAAATAAGTAAATAAAAGACATTATCTTGACAAGGAAGGCCAGGTGTGGTGGCACATCTGTAATCCCAGTGGTTTGGGAGGCCGAGGTGGAAGGATGGCTTGGACCTGGGAATTTGAAACCAGCCTGGGCAACATAGTGAAATCCTTCTCTACAAAAAAAAACTTTAACTTTTTTTTTGAAACAAAGTCTTGCTCTGTCGTCCAGGCTGGAGTGCAGTGGCACGATCTCAGCTCACTGCAACCGCTGCCTTCCAGGTTCAAGCAATTCTTCTTGCCTCAGCCTCCCGAGTAGCTGGAATTATAGGCACCCGCCACCAGGCCTGGTTAATTTTTTTTTTTTTTTTTTTGCCTTTCTAGTAGAGATGGGGGTTCCATCATGTTGGCCAGGCTGGTCTAAAACTTCTCACCTCAGGTGATCCACCCACCTTGGCCTCCCACAGTACTGGGATTACAGGCATGAGCCACTGTGCCCAGCCAAACATTTCTGCCTCTTTTTAAAATCAGGTTCTCACTCTATTACTCAGGCTGGAGGGCAGTGAGTGGTACAATCACAGCTCACTGTGGTCTTGACCTCTTGAGCTCAAGCAATCCTCCCACCTTGGGTAGCTGGAAGTGCAGACGTGAGCCACTGTGCTGGGCTAATTTAGAAATTCTTTTTAGAGATGGGATCTCACTTATTGCCCAGGCTGGTCTCAAACTTCTGGGCTCAAGGGATACTCCTGCCTCAGCCTCCCAAATTGCTGAGCTTACAGGTGTGAGGCACCACACGTGGCCAATTTCTGTTTTTAATTTCTGATACATTATGCATATGCCAATAGGTCTAGTCTACATAAACCAAAGCTCTCTGGGATTCTCAAGACATTTTCAGGGTGTGAAGGATTTCTGAGATGAAAGGTTTGAGAACTGCTCCACTAGTCCAAGCTCAGGCTAGTACTGGAAGAGGCCAGGCTTCATCTACACTGTGCTGTTTGCAGTAAAGTAGGTTCAGTTCCAAATTGTGCCACATCCTGGCTGTAGGACTTTAGGCTTTCCTTCACCTCTCTGGGCCTCTGTGCCATCTGTAGAAATGGAGAGGATGATGTTTAGTCATTGCTGGTGGCAGACAGAGTAGAGACAAGTTCACTGACTTGTGAAACATTGGTGGGACAGTCGGGAGGTCCTGATGATGTGTTACGAAGATGAGAGTAAAGAGTTGGTGGCCGGGGGCAGTGGCTCACACCTGTAATCCCAGCACTTTGGGAGGCCGAGATGGGTGTATCACCTGAGGTCAGAAGTTCAAGATCAGCCTGGCCAACATGGTGAGCCCCCATCTCTACTAAAAATACAAACATTAGCCAAGCGTGGTGGCAGGCGCCTGTAATCCCAGTTACTTAGGAGGCTGAGGCAGAAGAATCGCTTGAACCCAGGAGGCAGAGGTTGCAGGAGCCGAGACCGTGCCATTGCACTTCAGTCTGGGCGACAAAAGGGAAATTATGTCTCAAAAATAAATAAATAAAAATAAAGTGTTGGTTTTTCTGATTTATTATGAAGACAGACCTATCTCATGATCTTATTCCCAAGGCTATTCTTTCTGTGCAGCCCCTGCAGCCCTCAGTTCCTCCTTAGAGGAGTCTGTAATCAGGAGGACTGATTTCTGGCTTCTGCATAATTGCTTACACTGGGAAACTAATATTTCCCTTTTTCTGCCCACTGTGGTGAGAATTGCTGAGCTGATATCTTCCCCCAACTCAAGAGGAAGTGAACGCCCTGCCCTGCGCAGGGGGCCCGAGGCCATCTCCTCTGCCTCTTGGGGATGTGGTCGGGATCTTGCCCAAGGTCAACCACACGGCACACACATGCCTACACGCCACGCCTCTTGGGGAGGAAGCTCTTAGAGGCTGCCAGCCTTCTTCAAAGGAAGGAAGAAGCAAAACCCACCGGCAAAAAGAACTAAAACTGTGTGTGTGATCTCAGTGCAGACATAGGCAGATACATCAGTAGAACCAAATGGGAAGCCCTGAGACACACCGGGAGGTCAGCCCACGGTGCTGCGCCATGACAGCGAAGGGGTCATCCTGAGAAGCTGCAGCCCATGTCCTCCCTAAAGCTTGACAACGGGACGCCTGCTATAGAGAAACCACCTCAGTTGGGATGCAGAACTTGGCCTGGCACTTCCGTGAACCTGATTTCATGAGCACCCAGAGATCAGGGTGAGTCTCTCTCTCAAGAGGAGTTCACGTTAATCACAATCCTAGACGCTGTGACATCCCAGAAGCCGAATGTATTGATTTGTGAGGGAAAGATTCAACTGTTAAAAAATAAACCAGAAAAAGCATTTGACAAAATCCAACATTCATTTCTGATTAAAACAAAACAAAACAAAAAAACTCCTAGCAAACTAGGAATAGAAGTGAACTTCTCCCAACTTTGACATTTGTCCAAACCCGTAGTACGTCTATCACCAAGAGTAGACACTAATGTAAAAACCCTCCTGTAAACAGTGGACTTCAGGTGATTAGCGTGTGCCAGTGCAGCCCGATGGATTGCGACCAATGAAGCACTGTGGTGGGGGATATTGACAGTGGGGAAGGCTGCGCATGCAGTGGGGGCAGGGAGTGTGTGGGAACTTGCTGGACTTTCTACTCAATTTTGCCGTGAACCTAAAACTGCTTTAAAAAGTAAAGTCCTAAAAAATGCTCAGCACCACTAATCATCAACAAAATGCCCATTAAAACCACAATGAGATATCATCTCACACCAGTCAGAATGGCTATTATTAAATGGACAAAAAATAACAGCTGTTGGTGAGGCTGCAGAGAAAAGGGAACTGTTTATATGCTGTTGGTAGGAATGTAAATCAGTACAGCCCCTGTGGAAAACAGTGTGAAGATCTCTCAAAAACTGAAAATAGAACCATACTGTCTTTTGATCCAGCAATCCCTCTATGGGTATCTACCCAAACAAAAAGAAATTAGTGCATCAAAGGGATACCTGCACTTGTATGTTTATCGCAGCATTATTCACAATAGCAAAGATATAAAATCGACCTAAGTGTCCTTCAACGGGTGAATGAATAAAGAAAGTGTGGTGCATATACACAATGGAATATCATTCAGCCATAAGAAGAATGAAATTATTGGCCAGGTGCGGTGGCTCACGCCTGTAATCCCAACACTTTATGAGGCTGAGGCGGGCGGATCACGAGGTCAGGAGTTCGAGACCAGCCTGACCGATATGGTAAAACCTCATCTCTTCTAAAAATACAAAAAAAAAAAAAAAAAAATTTGGCCAGGCATGGTGGTGTGCACATGTAATCCCAGCTACTCAGGAGACTGAGGCAGGAGAATCGCTTGAACCTGGGAGGTGGAGGTTGCAGTGAGCAGAGAGCGAGTCACTGCACTCTAGCATGGGTGAAAGAGGGAGTCTCCGTCTCCAACAACAACAAAAAAATGAATGAAATTATGTTTTTGGTGGCATCATGGATGGAAATGGAGGTCAGTCATTATCTTAAGTGAAACGAGCCAGGTGCAGAAAATAAAATACTGCATGTTCTCACTCATAAGTGGATTCTAAGAAATGTGTGCACATGGAGGTAGAGTAGAATGCTAGACAATGGAGACTCAGAAGGGTGAGGGGCTGGGGGCATGGGAGGGTGGATGATGAGAAATTAGTTAATGGGTACAATGTACATGGTGGGTGCACTGAAAGCCCTGACTTGACCACTATGCAATCTATGCATGTAACACAATTGCACATGTACCCAATACATTTGCACAAATGAAAATAAAGGTAACTAAAAAGATAAAAATAAAGTCTTTAAAAGGAAAAGAGTAACCCAGATTATGTTGTTCTTTGTTAAAAACCCTACAGAGTCCTCTCATCCAATCAAGGGAACCTAAAGTCTTTATAATAACCTGCGAGAACCTTCACTATCTGACCTGTTTCCCGTTTGTCCACATCTCACGTCACCTTCCCCCACCTTGGCTGGCCTGTCACACTGGGCTACATGCAGCCTCCTGCTTCAGGGCTCCTGAACGTGCTGTTTCTTCCTCTGGGAATGTTCTCACTCTATCTGCAAGGATCACGCCCTCACTTCCTTCAGGTCTTTACTGAGCTGTCACCTGCTCAGTGAGGCTATCCCTAGCCTCCTTTTCTCAAGTTGTATTCCTCCCTCTACAATTCCTATCTCCCTTCCCAGGTTTCGTTTTCTCCTTCGTACCCATCACCAGCTAACATCCTACCTAGTTTGTTTCTTTGATGGTCAGCCAGCTTCCTCCACTAGAGAATAAACGTCTTGAGAACAGGGGTTTTGTCAGTTATTTCTATTATTATTTTAATACATATATTAAAAATGTAAATATGAATATAAAATACATATGTTATATATACGTATATGTATTTCAGAGAGAGGGTCTCACTCTGTTGCCCAGGCTCTGAACTCAAGTGATCCTACTGCCTTCTCCTCCCAAAGGGTGCCAGGATTACAGGCTCAAGCTATTGCAACCTGGCTACTTTGTCAATTTTGTTCACTCCTAAATACTTGTTGAATGAATGAATAGATGAACTATCTGGTGGGCTAAAATGCTGGTAACAGTAGCTCCTCACATACCCTCAGCTCTGCAAAGCCACCTGGGAAGCCATAGCTTCAGGGGTACTGAGTAAGCTGGAATCTGAGCCCAGGGTGTCTGCTGACCTTGGGCAATGCCGTTGAAGGCATCATCCTTGGCAAGGCAATACTCCCTTTCCCCCATATTTTCTCCTTGACTCCGCCTTTTCATTCTTCCAGGGCTCTCAGCCCCTTTCTGATTAGTACACTCTTTACTCCCTCACCTCCCTCTTTTCCCCCTTGCTTCCTTTCACTTTTTTCTTCCTTTCTTTCGAAAGGGTCTCATCTGTTGTCCAGGCTGGAGTGCAGTGGTGTGATCATAGCTCACTGCAGCCTCCAACTGCTGGGCTCAAGCAATCCTCCCACCTCAGCCTCTCAAAGCACTGGGATTACAGGTGTGCACCACCACATCTGGCCAGCACACTCTTTCATTCTTTTTTTTTTGAGACAGCATCTCACTGTCTTACCCAGGTTGGAATGCACTGGCATGATCTAGGCTCACTGCAACCTCCGCCTCCTGGGTTCAAGCGATTCTCCCGCCTCAGCCTCCCAAGTAACTAGGATTACAGGCATGCACCACCATGCCAAGCTAATTTTTGTATTTTTAGCAGAGACAGGGTTTTGCCATGTTGGACAGGCTGGTCTTGAACTCCTGACCTCAGGTGATCCGCCTGCCTTGGCCTCCCAAAGTGCTAGGTAGGATTATAGGTGTGAGCCACCGTGCCAGGCCCTCACTCTTTCTTAAGATATACTCAATTTAAAAGTCTTGCTACCAGGCGCAGTGGCTTACGCCTCTAATCCCAGCACGTTGGGAGGCTGAGGTGGGTGGATTGCTTGAGGCCAGGTGTTCAAGACCAACCTAGCCAACATGGTGAAACCCCATCTCTACTAAAAGTACAAAAAATTAGCTGAGCGTGGTGGTGCACATCTGTAATCTCAGCTACTTGGGAGGCAGAGGCACAAGAATTGGTTGAATCTGGGTGGCACAGATTACAGTGAGCCGTGATCGCACCACTGCACTCCAGCCTGGGTGACAGAGCAAGACTCTGTCTCAGCAAAAAAGAAAACAAAAAGGAAAAAACAAAAACGCTCTTGCTGACTTGGCATTAAATTATTTCTCTAAGATATCTCACATAACCTCTGCTGTGAGTTATTTTTTGCTGATCTTGAACTCTGTCAGAACCAACCTCCTATCCACATAGCTCTCCTGGGAAACATCTATTATCCATGCCTCCATCATGAGAGTCTTAATGTCTGACCTAGCGCCATTAAAAAAATTTAATGGCTCATAGCTGTAATCCCAGCACTGTGGGAGGCTGAAGCGGGTGGATCACCGGTGAGGTCAGGAGTTCGAGACCAGTCTGACCAACATGGTGAAACCCTGTCTCTACTAAATACAAAAAATTAGCCGGGAGTGGTGGTGGGCACCTGTAATCCCAGCTATTTGGAAGGCTGAGGCAGGAGAATCTCTTGAACCCGGGAGGTGGAGGTTGCAGTGAGCCAAGATTGTACCATTGCACTCCCACCTGGGCAATAAGAGCAAAACTCCATCTCAAAAAGAAAAAAAAAAAATTTGGCCGGGCATTGTGGCTCACGCCTGTAATCCCAGCACTTTGGGAGGCTGAGGCAGTTGGATCACAAAAGGTCAGGAGTTCCAGACCAGCCTGACCAACATGGTGAAGCCCTGTCTCTACTAAAAATACAAAAATTGGCTGGACATGGTGGCAGGTGCCTGTAATCCCAGCTACTCAGGAAGCTGAGGCAGGAGAATCGTTGGAACCCAGGAGGCAGAGGTTGCAGTGAGCTGGATCACACCACTGCACTCCAGCCTGGGCGACAGTGCAAGACTCTGTCTCAAAAAAAAAAAAAAAAAATTAGCTTGGTGTAGTAGCAGGCGCCTGTAATCCCAGCAACTTGGGAGGCTGAGGCAGGAGAACTGCTTGAACCTAGGAGATGGAGGTTGCAGTGAGCCGAGATCATGCCATTGCACTCCAGCCTGGGCAACAAGAGCAAAACTCCAACTAAAAAAAAAAATTTTTTTAAGAGACAGAGCCTTGCTCTGTTACCCAGGCTGGAGCATACTGACGCGATCATAGCTTAGTGTATCCTTGAGCTACTGGGCTCAAGTGATCCTGCCATCTCAGCTTCCCAAAGTGCTGAGAGCAACTCTGGCAACTAAACAAAGTGTGGCCTCAAATAAGCAATATTAAAACCGTGACAACTCATCCAGCTCACAGATGCTGACTAACTGAACCCTTGCTCCACCAGCCACAGCTACAGCTTTGATTCATCAAGAGACTGATTTCAGTAACTTTCTCC
>NW_022315064.1:0-2426 GCF_002776525.5 Piliocolobus tephrosceles
AGGAGGTGATGGGCCTCTTAGGCCCGAAACCATAAAAGCACAGGACCCAAGCAGAAAAAGTCCTGAGGGTTGGTTCATGGTCCTCCGTTCCACCTGAATCCAGCTGCAGAGCGAGCCAGGTGGATACGTCTGCCCCTCCTCGGCCTTGTGCAGAGACACTGTCATTCAAAGAGGTATCCACCTTCCACGTCAACGCACATTTGAGGTTGAGCACGGTCCCGCGTTCCCAAGAGGAACGGCATGACATTCAACTGGAACTCGCCTCACCTCGGCTTGGGGGGACCGGGAAAGCAGGCCCCTGGGTTGGTGTTGCTGGTGGTGGTAGAAGCGGAGGGCGTGGCCGGGTTCTTGAGTTCTGGGGCATTTCTCTTGGCGCCTCTCAGCCTATCTGCACCATGTCTCACACGTTCAGTTGCATCTCTTAGCGTTTTGAAGGCACACGTGGGCAAGACGTCCCGGGCAGTACAAGAAAATCAATCACGTTGAGACAGAGCAGGAGAGGAAGCAGGCCCCAGTAGAAGTGGGGGAGACAGGGCTGGGGGCGAACCTGGCACGAGAGAGAGAGAGTGATTATGGGATTGAGAGAGACGGGGAGAGAGAGAGAGAGAAAGGGAGACAGAGGAGAAAGTATGTCGTGGAAAACCCCAAGGGAAAGTCCATGGGGGTCAAAGAGTCCGGAAAGGGCCTGGGAGGTAGCAGCTTGGCATAGTGTGTACCTAGTGTTTTGTCTGTCTTGAGAAGAGCATTCAATGTCACTGTGTCCGTGCAGCAGACGTCAGGCCTCTGCCCACGCCTTGACTGTTGACTGCCCGGTGAGGTCCACGTCGGGTTTCCGTCACAGAATATGTTTGGGGATGAAGATCGGTACACTTGGGGCTGGGCCATCCACCGTAGCTGCATGGCACACACGAGCCCTCAACGGCATGCACGCCCCTGTGGCTTTTGTCCGTGCAGCCTTCCGGGCAGGGCCGTGGAGAGTTGGACGTAGGCCAAGTGTGAGGAGGACAGGTGTGTTTGGGGTGGCACCTGGCTCCCCTCCTGTCTGACCTATGCTGGCGAGGGCTGTTCCACCACCACCTTGCCGCTGCTGCCACAAGAGAAGGGCCCGGGACCCGGTCCCGCTATTCCGGAATTGTAGGTTCACCTCAAGTCTGAGGCCAAAACCCCGGGGGTCAGTAGGACACCGGTCGCCTTTGTCGTCTTGGTCAAGCTGGCCTTGCAGCGACCCGTGAATAGGCCCAAGAGCAAATGTGTCCAGGAGGGCAGAGCTAGGGCTGGGATCCTACTTTGTGCCCAGTCTCCTCCTCTTCCCTGCGGGTTCCACCTTCCTCCATACCCTAAAGGCATGATTAGGGATGCAGTTAGTTGGGCTCCATCCCCAGGGCGACCCAAGGGGACCCCTTTCTGGTTTGTCAGGAAGACAGGCTGGTAGAAGGCCCCTGCCGAGTCCCGTCTGCCAAGGACAGGGTCCCGCATGTGGGCCAGAGCTGGCCCAAAGCGGCCCAGATGCTGAAGGGCCGTGTGCGGAGCGCTCTTAGCGTTTTTTCCTCAGCAGAGGGCGGAGGGAGTGGACCTGGGGGAAGGGCAGGTGGGCATTTCTGGAGCAATACTGCCATCAAGAGGAACCCGCTTGGCAATCGAGCACCCGTCCCTGTACTCGCCTGGGGAGGAGTGGCTTGGGACTGCCCTGGGGGAGCGGGCAGGACTAGGACCGGTGCCCGGACGGATCCGAGGTCTCTGGAGGCCCGAGGGAAACAGGGTGCGCCGCCAGTTCGGGCCGTGGAAGCCCCAGAGACAGGAGCCAGGTCTAGCTGCACAGTCAGGACGCCTGGCGGTTGCGGTAGAGGAAGCCACCGCCCGGGAGCCTGGTGGCGGCCATGATGTGGGCGGGACTAGCGGAGGCTTCCGCCAAGGAGCCAGGGCTCGGGGCCGTGAGCAGTTTGCCTGGTGCCCCTTCCCGTGGGAGCACCCGGGGTGACGGCCCAGTTGGGTCCTCGGCCCCGGGAGGCTCCCTCGGCCACACTGCACGCCAGTGAGGAGGGGCCCCTGCCAGAGCTGAGTTCCGTGGCCAGTGGCGCCGGTGCCCGCCGAGGTTGGCCAGCGCCGGGACCTTCCTCTTTACGGCCTAGGGAGGAAGGTGGGCCGCGGGGCATCCTGCGGGGCCCGTACCCAGACGGTTCCTCACGAGGTGGACGCCAAGAGGAGGCCAGGCCAGTTCCGGCCCGGCCCCCCTCAGACACCGGGCATCCGCCTCGTCCAGACCTGCAAACCTGGCTTGTGGTGTCCATGCCCCCAATGTGTCTTGGAGGCCGGCCATTCCCGGTGGTGCTCATTTCTGCCTGGGGACCTTCCGGGGACCCCGGTTGTCTTTGGGGCTGAGCAGGCCCTTGGCCTGTGATCAGAGGCTCACCGACCGATGGGTTCGG
>NW_022315065.1:0-1694 GCF_002776525.5 Piliocolobus tephrosceles
TAAGAGAAGACACTTTAACACAAAAGCCGGTCAAATCTTTAACCCTTCTTTATGTTGAAACAGCTGCCACTGTAGTCTAAAAAAGAAAAACAAAAAACATTTAAAACTAAATAATGACTGGGGGGCACACCCAAGATGACCGAATAGGAACAGCTCTAGCCTCCAGCTCCCAGAATGAGCGACACAGAAGACGGGCAATTTCTGCATTTTCAACTGAGATACCGGGTTTATCTCACTGGGGTGTGTCAGACAGTTGGCGCTGGTCCATGGGTGCATCCCGACCAGCAAGAGCTGAAGCAAGGCGAGGCATCGCCTCACCTGGGAAGCCCACAGGGGAAGGGAATTCCCTTTCCTAGCCAAAGGAAATTGAGACACACAATACCTGGAAAATCAGGTAACTCCCACCCGAATACTGCACTTTACCAAGGGTCTTAGCACACCAGAAGATTATATCCCACATCTGGCCCAGAGGGTCCCATGCCCACGGAGCCTCCCTCTTTGTAAGCACAGCAGTCTGAGATCTAACTGCAAGGCCTCAGTGAGGCTGGAGGAAGGGCGCCTGCCATTGCTGAGGCTTAAGTAGGTAAACAAAGCTGTTGGGAAGCTCAAATTGGATGGAGCCCACCACAGCTCAAGGAAGCCGGCCTGCCTCTGTAGACTCCACCTGTGGGGACAAGGCATAGCTAAACAAAAAGCACCAAAAACCTGGGCAGATGTAAATGCCCCTGTCTGACAGCTTTGAAGAGAGCAGTGGATCTCCTAGCACCGAGGTTGAGATCTGAGAACAGACTGCCTGCTCAAGTGGGTCCCTGACCCCTGAGTAGCCTAACTGGGAGACATCCCCCACGAGGTGCAGACCGACCCCTCACACGGCGGGGTACACCCCTGAGAGAAGCTTCCAGGCAAGAATCAGACAGCAACACTCGCTGTTCAGCAATATTCTATCTTCTGCAGCCTCTGCTGCTGATACCTAGGCAAACAGCATCTGGAGAGGACCTCAAGCAAACTCCAACAGACCTGCAGCTGAGGGTCCTGACTGTTAGAAAGGACACCCACACCAAAACCCCATCAGGACGTCACCATCATCAAAGACCAAAGGCAGATAAAACCACAAAGATGGGGAAAAAGCAGTGCAGAAAAGCTGAAAATTCAAAAAATCAGAGCTCATCTCCCCCTCCAAAGGAATGCAGCTCATCACCAGCAACGGAACAAAGCTGGATGGAGAATGACTTTGACAAGTTGAGAGAAGAAGGCTTCAGTCGATCAAACTTCTCAGAGCTAAAGGAGCAACTATATAGCCAGCTGAAAGAAACTAAAAACCTTGAAAAAAGCGGGCAAAAATTAATAGCCTATCAACCAAAAAAAATCCAGGACCAGATGGATTCACAGCCGAATTCTACCAGAGGTACAAGGAGGAGTTGATACCATTACTTCTGAAAAGAGTCTAATCAATAGAAAAAGAGGGAATCCTCCCTAACTCATTTTACGAGGCCAACATCATCCTGATACCAAAGCCTGACAGAGATACAACAAAAAAAGAGAATTTTACACCAATATCCATGATAAACATCGATGTGAAAATCCTCCATAAAATACTGGCAAACCAGATCCAGCAGCACATCAAAAAGCTTATCCACCATGATCAAGTGGGCTTCATCCCTGGGATGCAAGGCTGGTTCAACATATGCAAATCA
>NW_022315066.1:0-12315 GCF_002776525.5 Piliocolobus tephrosceles
ATCCTCACCAGGAGAACTCAGTGGGGCTCATAGTGGGGCTCAAAAAAGTGTGAAGAGCAGTAAGACTGCAGCTCCTATAGTTTCTCATTAGTCCACTCTCAGCCTCCAACAATTGATCAACATGACCATGTAAGTTGTCCCACCAGTTTTTTACTCCATTGACTCCCGTTTCAGGTAAGCAGGTGTTGGCAATGACTCTGGATTCACCTATCTCCACATTTTGAGTTGCTCTAAAACCTCAGTTCCCTTGTCCAAGAAAAGTCACACATTTTCAATTCTTTGAATGCTGTTTTCTTCTTGCAAAAATAAGAGTAAAAACTCTTAACCTCTGTACATGTGAAAACTGAAACTGAGTCGTTTAATTTTCTTTAACATAAGTAATTGAATGGTACCATAAGGAAAAATACAAAAACTTTATCAGTAATAAGAACGGAGCTATTACCACCCATCTACTTAAAGGGATGAAAGGAAGCAAAGATTCCAAGAAGAGAAAATTTTATAGTGAATTTGCTCTTGACAATAGCTGTTCCCACCCCACCCACCCCCCAACCCCCAACTCCCCACCCCCCACCCCCCCACCAAGGGAAGCAAAGTTTAAGAGATACCACACAGTAAGGAAGTCAAGTAGTTAAAAACTCCAGTACGGGCTGTGGTGGCTCACATCTTTAATCCCAGCACACTGGGAGGCCAAGGTGGACAGGTAAGTTGAAGTCAGGAGTTCAAGACCAGCCCAGCCAGCAAAGTGAAACCATGTCTCTACTAAAAATACAAAAACTAGCTGGGCATACTGGCGGGTGCCTGTAATGCAAGCTACTCAGGAGGCTGAGGTTGTCGAGATCACACCACTGAACACTAGGCTGGGCTACAGAGCAAGAGTCCATCTCGGGGGAAAAAATACCCTTCAATATCAGTCATTTCTTCTGACTAAACTGCTATGATTCCTCCTTGACCATCTTACTGGCAGACTGGAGAAGGGCAAAGGTTGAATCTGGTAAATAAAATGTTTCCAGCACAGCTGCAATTGTTGCTACCAACACTCATAGGTAATAACAGCAACAATCAGCCAGGGTCATAGGAGGATACCGAGAGTGATATCAGGGAGGAGAAACTTGGCTACCATGGGAAAATTCCCAAAACAGAAGAATTCCTGTGAGTTGAAGACTACCTCATTTATGTCTAGCAAATGTTCATACTTATGAATTGAATAGATTACAAGCTACATTAGAAAAGGCATAGTTAGCAAGAAATAATTTAATAAAGTCTTGAAAGCAGGCATATGCCTGAGTTATTCCACACGTAGGGTATTTCTCTAGTTTTAAAGCCCTCATATAGTCTCTGCTGCTGTAGCTTTTATCCATCTCTGTGGTTTAGTTCAGATACCATTTTTTAAAATAAAACTCATTTCTCATAGAAATTCATCTTCACTTTTTCTGAATTCCTATAGCAGGTTTTGATTCCCTCACATTTCTAATGCATTCCATCAGTCATTATCAGATTTTATATAGATATTCTCCATCATTAATATATTTAAAATCACTTATTAAAGTCAAAGCATGGAAAAATGAAACTACAAAACACTGTAATTTAAATTAGTAATAATCTGATACGGTTTGTGGTAGAAGTCAGAATTGCGAAAGTCATGGCTAATTGACAAAATGCTAGGCCAGGCCAAGTGTGCCAAATTAAGGAGTTTGAAAATTTTCTGGAATCCTCAAGCGTTTCTAAAATAAGTAGCTATACATATATCTAATTAACTGTATGTCTAATTTGACCTAATAGATTATGTAGTAACTGCAACTAGGTATTATTTTATCCTGGTCCTTAAGTTCCTCAAGAAACTGGTCAATTACTGTTAGATTGATTCATTTCTCTGTGAAAACAAAACTGAGGCTCAGAACAGTCAATGATTGCCCATGATCATGTAGCTAGATGGGGCACAGACCATGTTCTGATTCCTAGTTTTAAGCACTATGTTACAACCTGATGCAATTTCCTCTTTTTATATTTCTGTTCACGTTCCTGCGCATGGTATCAACTAGTACAATTTCACAGTACAATGCTTAACACCTGCTTTCTGATAGACTATGCATATTAGTGTATTTTCTTTGCAAATGAGTCACAAGTGATTAGCAAACGTTAGGGAAATAAACTGAGTGGATGGCGGGAGAAAGGCATTGGTTCTCATTAGCTCTTTCTATTTACACTCAATAAGTCCCAAAATATTTCATCTAGATACAAATTACATAAAACAGGAGACCGTGTAAATGAATTGCCTGCCCGAAAAAATTAAAAAGAAAAAAATAGTAAAAGAGTGAAGTGCCATTTGATAATCTAGAGGTAGAATAAGTTTACAGTTAACATGCTTATATCTTTAGAAATATGTATGTAGAACTTCTGTGATTTGCCCAAGAATGATTTTAATACTTTAGATCTGAGGTTTTCAACCTTTGTGTTCACCGTGCCCTTAGTATCTCAGTGATTTTTTTCATAGTACCCCAAGCCAAAAGAAATAAATCCTGTTTAGTAAACACTTAGGTCCAAATAACGTTTATTTCCTAAAAAATTAACAGTCACCTAAAAAATAGGAGAAATTAAATACAATTAAACACCATTACTTACTGAAAGTTTGTATGTGCCCGTTTTCCACTGTAAAACTTTTCAAACCTCAGAATTAGACTGGTAGCAGCCACCCTCATTACCTATTTCTTGTTATTCAATTTATAACTCATAATTCATAATGTCATTCATAGTTGAATTCAATTTATAATTCAATTCATAATTTAATTCAATTCATAATTTAATAATGAATTATTATTATATTATATTATAGCAGGCTTCCATCATTTCCTCATTCTGATTCTCTATATTGTATATATTAGAAGATACATTATTATTTATCATAATATAAATTTTGCTCCTGCCCCTTGTCCAACTGCTCTATAGAATTTTAGTAATTTTATTGATGTAAAAAATTTAAATTTGTTAAATAAATTTGATACATAAATGCACGCTCATTGTAAACTTCAAAATCCAGATGAATAAAATCCCTCTCAATTTTCTACCCATATCCACTAACTACTGCTACAGGAATGATGACTATTGTTAACAATATGAGGTATATATTTTCACTGAAATAATTACATATGTAGATTTAGAAGTATTGGTCACATTGTATATTTTATATTAAAAATACTAGATTGCAGGTATTAAAATTTTCATTTACCCATTTTGGAGAAATCATTCTATATAAACAAGTGTGAACTTACCCGGACCTCCTTTCTGCTATTGAACACTGACGTGTGTGTTATGCGGTATAACTTCCTTTCGTCTGTCCGGATCCAGTCTCCACTCTTCTCCACACTGCTTTGTGTCCTGGGAAACTGAACTAAAACGACTGCCTGAAAGAGCTCTTGATCCTCAATGCCTTCCTTGCCCTGTGGCTTCTGATTGTATCTGTCAGTGCAGTGAAAGCCACTGGCAGGAGATACAGAAGGAAGAAAAGCAAAGTTGAGACACTTACTTCCCACCTTCCTGCATACTTGTTATCTATTTGTTTGCCATCTTCCCCCACCAAGGGTCATACCTTTTATCAGGTGGCCTTCTACACACAGCTGTCATGAGTTTCCCATTAGGTCAAGAGATACTGGGAGTTTTCCATAGTTATAAACTCCAGGATACTACATTTCCCTTTCTAGCTTTCCTAAACTTGTACCCATATCATTGTAAACAATGCCTTTATTAAAATATGTTCAGTTACTTAATTTGAGTGTGGCACTTGTTTTCATCTAAGTCTTTGACTGATGCATGAGGAATTGCTGTATTCAATCAATCTTTACTTACACATTTAACTTCCTACAATGTGTGATATTTTGTACAATGCTACAATGAACATCTTTAAACGTCTTAATAAGTACTGTGAATATTCTTTTATAATGAATATTCTTTTATGGTTGATACCTTGAAGAATAGTTTTGGGATTAAAAAGTAGCTTCAATTTAAAAACGGATACACATGGCTGAAAGTCCTACCAAAGGTGGGGGAATAATTTATTCTCTCTCTGAAACTAAATGAAAGCATATATTTTTCCATCCCGCTCACCAACAATGAATTTTACAAACCTTTCTTAACATGTATAAAATTTTACCTTTTAATTGTTTTAATGTGTGTTCACTGATTAGTAATGAGAAATGACCTTCTTGTAATATGTTTATTAGTCACTGATGCTTTCTTTCTGAATAGTTAATTCAAATCTTCTGCCGTTACCATGGGTGGAGGGAATGGTAGCTGGAGTGATATGAGAAACACATGGAGCAGAACTCAGGTTTTTCCAGGCAAAGCTTAGTAACCAGCCAGCCCTGGCCAATTCACTAACTGAATGCAAACACCTGAGCAAGCCCAATTCTGATCGGTACTTCTGTCACAAATCAGTGGAACCTATTGGCTGGGGTGTAGATTTATGGGGGGGGGAAAGCGTTACTACTTTAAATCCTAAGATTTAGTGGTTTCTTAAACAGAAACAAATAATTGATAAAATCATCTGAATCACTTTTTTAAAACATTTTATTTATTGTGTTATTAGTGCTTTTAGTAAACTCCCTACCCTCAAGAATACTGCTTCTCCTGTAAGATTCTCAACTGGTAGGTGTTTCACTTTCCTTACTCCTAATACTATGGAGATGCGAAAGATACCCTCTGTGTCTCATCCAATCTCTTTTCTTCCCTTTTCTTCCAAAACGCCTAGCTCCAATGATGTTCCTTCTTCATCCCTAGGAACAACAGATTTAAATTTGATGTCATCCTCCTTCTAACAAATATCATAGACACTTAGGCTCATCTCACATCCCATAGAATTTCGGCTGTCTGTCCCACATGACTACTTTCATAACTCTCGATGCTTTAAATATTGACATGGATAACTCACCCAACAATCATATTTGTACCCTAGAACTTACCATTACTAATAAGCACAAACTTTCCATAGTGTTAATTTCAATTCCTCTCTAATTCCGACCCTTCACTAGCTTACATGCTCTAAGATCCCAACACCAATAACCAGAACTTAAGGTTTACTGCCCCTCTTGTATTACATTATTCCTCTCTTATTTCTTACCTTCTTTTGTATCTTTACCCAGCTTAAATTTCATGGTAAAACATTATAATCAATCCCTCACCTATGTCTTCAACTCCCTTAGTAACACCACAATCCTAGTTCACATTCTCTGCGTACCTTGAACCTCTATATACCTACTTGAGCTTAGTGGTGTAAAACACACTATCATGCAGATTGTTCACATATAGAAGCATGTTTGCCAGCTTCTTACATACGCCTACTGCTGCTCAACAATTGTATTAGGTGTTTCCATTCTCCATTCAATCTGCCATCTTCCTAGATGACCATTTCAGACCCTGTCCTTTCTTCACAAACCTCCAAAATCTACACTCTTATCTGATGAGGTCAGCTCTTGCTTTATGAAAGAAATTCTAGCAGCCAAAATACCATCTAGATGTTTCCACCACTATTACAACCTTGTAATAGTTTTTTATGACAATATATACATTTTTCCTGTTTCATTAGAAATAAATTATTCATGCTTTTATCCAAAGGCAACACCTTCAGTTCTACGATAGATTCTACTATCACCATTTTCCTAAAGTACCCCATTTCTTCAATTTTACCTTTGTTTTATTTATTTTTAGTTGTGTGCATGATGTTTCACATCTATGTGAAAGATGTAGCTTTTTCTCTTATCTTAAAACAAATTGAAAAATTGCTGAGCTCACTGCTGATCCTGCCTCTCCCTCTGCTTTATATAAAAACCTGGTTTTTTTCTTAACAACAACACTCCTTACAACACTTCACTTCCCTCATTTATTGTAATGCTTCTTTTCATATTACCCCTTGAGCCCATTCCAAGCAAGCCTATTGCTCTTGTCACTGTAAAAGACTTCTAATACAAGGTCAGCAATGACTTCTTAATCACTGATTACAATAGTCAATTCTTAGTCTTCATCTTGCTTGATCTATCTGCAGTATTTGCCATTCTCATCTCTAATACACAATTTGTAACTTTTTCCATACTGTCACCAATCTCCTGAATGTCCTTGTATACACTTATCTTTGCATTTGCTTCACTGTGTTCTCTCAATTCCTGCTCTAAAAACATTGGAATGCCCAAAAACTTGGTCCTTGGATTGCTTAAGTGTTAAAAATTTGACATGTGTACACTAACCACATATCATTTTGTCACGCATTTTTAAATGCGGTTTTTATACTAGAGATTTTTAAATTTATACCTTGTAGCTAGATTTAACACTGATTCAAATACTTTTATAGTCAACTTTCTACTTGGTATGTATACTTAGTTTTCTAATATGCAACTCAAAACAATCATACCCCAAACTTAGCTCTCAGACTCTAACATGTCATCAATACCACCACTTCTTCTTACAATCTTTGCCATCTCACTTTAAGGCAACTGTGATCTTTGTTTTATAAACCTGTGAAATTGTATCTGTTACTTGCTTCTTTAAAGAGGCCAAAATAGGCTTAGCACAAAATATATTCCTAGTGTGATAGATTTTAAAAATATTCTCTTTAGGCCGGGCGCGGTGGCTCAAGATTGTAATCCCAGTACTTTGGGAGGCCGAGACGGGCGGATCACGAGGTCAGAAGATCGAGACCATCCTGGCTAACACCGTGAAACCCCATCTCTACTAAAAAATACAAAAGAAAAACCTAGCCGGGCGAGGTGGCGGGCGCCTGTAGTCCCAGCTACTCGGAGGCTGAGGCAGGAGAATGGCATAAACCCGGGAGGCGGAGCTTGCAGTGAGCTGAGAACCGGCCACTGGACTCCAGCCTGGGCGACAGAACGAGACTCCGTCTCAAAAAAAAAGAAAAAAAGAAAAAAAAAATTCCTCTTTAAAAGGATATTTAAGACGTCCTCTTAAATGTATTCGATTAACATTTTCTTTGTCCTAACACCAATATTAACACACCTTTTTTTTGGACATATGTCTGATATTCTTTTATTTCTTTGCTACCTCTATTAATGAGTCATTTTATTTTCTCAGATTAAATGTTTAATGCTCTTTTAAACAAAAGAAAAGAGCTATTTAAAAGCTAGTTTGAAACTGACCATTTAAATTGTTTTTAGATATTGATTTGATTTGTGATTACTGAGATGTTTAAATCATTTTTAACAACTTCTTTCATGTTTTCTACTTTCTCTGCTTTAAAAAATATTATTCTTGTCTTTTGATGAATTCATGCAGCTACATTTGTTTTTCCTCTAATGATTTGAAAGTCTGACATCTCATTAATATTTTTTAAATGGTTCCCCTTGAAATTTTAACATGTGTATTTAAGCTTTGCTACTTCTACGCAATGCCTTTGTTAATCATTTTCTTTATATTTTTCTCATGTAAATCAAGATTCTTAGCAATTATTTTGCTCTTCCTCCAACTCCCTGCCATCTTCTGTATCCGCACATTGAAAAGCCGACTCTACATTCAGATAAGCAATACATTAAATCCAAAATCAAAGGTCCTATTGTTTTCTTCAAAAGCTACCTTTATTTATGCCTAAGCATAAATTATTCCGGTTTTATTGTTCTTCACCTTTTCTTATACAATCTCTCTCTCAGACTTATGGCTCCTTTTTTCAAAATGTCTCCTCTAGTAATTCTTCCAGACAGGGGTGGACATTGGGAAACACTGTGTGTTTAGGCATGCTTTCAGTGCTTTTATCTTGTGCTCACAGTTCAATGTTGGTTTGGTTAAAGAAAGAGTTCTAGTGAAATAGTCATACTGCACATTTAGACAGATAATTCTTCAGAGTCTCGCACTTACTATTACTAATGAGAGTCCAGATGTCTATCTGCTGTTATTCATTTCATAGCAGCCTCTACTTCCATCCCATCCCGTAGAACTTCCAATGGAGTTATCCTTGGTGTTCTGAAATTTCTTTCTGATACGACAACGTATTTATCATTTTAAATTTACTTTCTTATTTTAGGTAGACAATACAAATCTAAGGACTTGTGCTTCCTTTTCAGAGCCTTTAAAGGAACTTTTAAAAATTACGTGTTAACTATCTTCCTACCTACTATCCCCACTCTGTTGGCACTTTTGTATATATAAGAAGTACTGATGGTTGATGGAATTCGATGTCTTCTTTTGTGTATTAAATTTTATTTTCTCTCCTTGCCTTCCTCTCCCCTTCTCTGTCCCTCTTCTGTCTTATACACATACAGACACATACTCACACACACTTGTGTGATGTATTGTAGAATTCATTGACCAATATCTCAGCTCGCTAATTGACTGAATTTAGCTGACTTCTTTTAACCTTATCTATTGATGTACCACGCAATATTCTTTTGATTTTTATTTTTCAACTTTCATATTTCTCATTTCAATGATGTGCATTTAGACTTTTATACCGATAATTGTATTAATATTTTCATAATATTTTAAAGTCTGCCCACATATGTTCTGGAAAACACAAAGTGATTGCACACTGTTTTATCTTATTCTCTTATCTTCATTTATAATACCCAACTTATCCCATCATGTTATAAGTATTTTTTTAACTTCATATGATTTTTATATCTTGTATATTTTTCCTTTTTTAATACATTCTGCATCTCTGGAGCTCTGTCTTGTTTTGTAGTAGTATCAGTTTTCCAATGTCATTCAAGTAATTTGGGTACTGGAAGAATTGGAATAATTGATTACAAATACACCGCAGTGCAAGAAACAGGGTCCAATAAATTCAAGATCTCATTTGTTCAAATAGGATTTAATGTTCACTGCCAGTCATACATCGGCAGAAATAATATTTCCCAGAAATAACAAAGGGTCACAACACAAGTCAGAATCATCATCCTGGGAGAAATCATAGAGATTATCGTTGTCAAGGAAACTTTTTGTTATACAATTACTTTTATTTATGTTAAACAAAACTTTGCTTTATCTAGATAGCATATGACTCAGTAATAGAAATTCCTGTACAAATTATAATGTGTGTAGTGATTTATACTACTGTGATTTATACTGAAGCAACCATTGTGAACTAAACAATTAGTGCCAGATAATGAGTAATAATTTCAAATGAAGACAACCTAGAATCAACACTTCATTTTGATGGTGACAGTTCCAGAATGTCAAAGAGATACTACACCCAGAAATGATCATTAAATTACCTACATTCACTCATTTGTATTGTAATTATTAAGGATTTACATGCAAGAAGAACTTAGAGAACCCACAGTCAGAGATATTGAGTTTGCAATAATTATTTCGTGCCTACCAAATGACTAGACACAATCTCAATAGCCAATTTAAATCTAATGGTTGAACTAATCAATCCCAAGTGAAGAAAAGAAAACGTGTGAACATTTTTAAATGGACTATAAGAGTAAGACAAAAAAAATTACCCATAGTAGCCTTATAGAAGTATTGCAATTTCCATTCTAGGAAGTATTATGATTTTTTTTTAGTATTTCTTATAAAATAAAAAGAGAGGTAAGAGAATCTATTTTCAACTTTAATTAGCAATGACCTTATCTTTGAACTCAAAGTCATTGAAAATATTATTGAGTATTGAGATTCACTGTTATTTATCAAATACAAATTCAATTGTATTCTATATGAAGTAACAACTTGTAGAAAGAAGCTTATGGGCTTGAGAATACAAGACATGGTGAAGATATCACACAGAAAGAAAGTTAGTTCCTGTATCAAAAGTACAAACGTGAAATTACAAAGTATTCCTGCGGTATTAACTGTCATCAAAGATGAAAATACATACAAATAAATAGCAAATAAAGTGACATTAGAAACTCTTCAGAATCGGAGTCTTCCCTTGAATCTACATGTGGGTGAAATGTGAATCTTCACAATGAGGCTTCATTGTGAAGTGAAAGAAAGCTTCTAGAAATGAACACGTGTCCACTATTATTTGCCTACAATTTTGAATTCCAATGTATGAGAAGATTTTTTTTTTTTTTTTTTTTTTTGCATAACCCACTTGGCAGACTAGCATGACCTAATCTAAAACAACCTAGAATCTTTATGTATATCAATCAGTGAATCAGATATTTCTTCTGTTGAAGAAATATCAGTGGCCCTGCCCTTCCTGTGAACTGTTAATCATATATTAGGTATCTTCCTTTGACAAATTTTGAAATCTGAACTATAGCTTGTTCCAAGTGTTTTTAAGAAGAGATAGTATGGCTCATGTCTGTAATGCCAGCACTTTGGGAGGGCAAGGCAGGCAGATCACCAGGTCAGGAAATCAAGATCATCCTGGCCAATATGGTGAAACCCTGTCTCTATTAGAAGTACAAAAAAATTAGCTGGGCATGGTTGTACGCACCTGTAGTCCCAGCTACTGGGGAGGCTGAAGCAGGAGAATTGTTTGAACCCAGGAGGCAGAGGTTGCAGTGAGCCAAGATTTCACCTCTGCACTCCAGCCAGGGGACAGAGTGAGACTCCCTCTCAAAAAAAAAAAAAAAAAGGGGGGGGGGATGGTAGATCTGTATTCGAGTAGTCAACAAGAAGGCAAAAATTGTATTTCTGTAAACAAAAATAATATGCTATGTGCTATTAAATATACAATTCTATTTATTTATTCTCCATTTATATATCCAATTGAGCATGACCTTTTCAAGCAGCTAATTATTCCAACAGTGTTTCCATGTATGGATTTAGAAACTATGTGCATATGGTTGTACGCATAGCTGGGTATATAGATAGGTATCTGAATAATATTGATATAATGGTTTTTAGTCATGACTGATTTCTGTCCTGAGAGGATAACTATGAAACACATCTGATGGCAATTCAATGAAATACGCAAGTAATCAATTTGGATAATATTGTTGGAGTTTAAGAAAGGTTTTTAATAAAATAAAAATATAAGACTGATTTTTGCAGATTGTTTCAAGCATTTTTGTACATGTATTATAATAAAGCAAAATGATTTTCCAAAAAGTTTCATCACTAAGTATTGAGCTCTATCAAATAGTGATGTCAAAGGCAGTCATTTTGTTGCAACACTCCTATATGCATGTTTAAAAAGTCATTCTTCTAACTTGAAAATAAAAACCTACATCTTCTAAAGCAGAGTAATAGGACATATTCATTGGCATTTCATAACTTTTTATTTGGAAAATGACTATTTGCTACCAGTTCTTCTCTGTGGCAGTCCCAGTGCTTTTCCACATGTAAAAACATGACATTACAGTATTAATACTGTACCTTTTTTATATGCATGGGTATATATATTTACGTGTGTGTGTGTGTGTGTGTGTGTATTGACCTGAATCAATTTGTTCATTAGGCAATTATTGGGTTCTTTTAGTAAATATCTGTAGGATCTCATCATTATAGATGGAGAGAACCTTTGTAATTCCTCACATACAGCACTACTGCCAAGTAAATATTATAATTTTAAAAGTTTTGTACTAAGTTTTTCCAAACTTACAAATATGTATTGACAAGCAGGCACAAAAATCACTCCAGAACCTGTTTCTAAAAGTTCAGAGAAGCCTCACTCTAAGCTCCGTCCTCGGGCATTCCAACAGGCCTGTTGACTGAAAGGTTCATCTATGGTCTGTACAACAATATTTTTACAGCATAACAAGCCAAGCTAGGATTCTTAGGCAGCAGAGTGCCACAGGAAATGGGGTGATACAGAAGTAAAGAATTATAGCACTAAATTGAATAGTTTGAAGTTGATGGAATTCCATACCCTATTTATGCTGAAGCAGTATGTATTATTTCTAACAACTATATTTCTTAAATATCATGAGTATCAAAAATTTAAATTAAATCTCTCTTTTTTTTTTGTTTTGAGACGGAGGCTCGCTCTGTCACTCAGGCTGGAGTGCAGTGGCTGCATCTCAGCTCACTGCAAGCTCTGCCTCCTGTGTTTACGCCATTCTCCTGCCTCAGCCTCCCGAGTAGCTGGGACTACAGGCGCCAGTCACCTCACCTGACTATTTTTTTGTATTTTTTAGTAGAGACGGGGTTTCACCGTGTTAGCCAGGAGATGGTCTCGATCTTCTGACCTCGTGATCCGCCCGTCTTGGCCTCCCAAAGTGCTGGGATTACAGGCTTGAGCTACCGCGCCCAGCCTAAATTAAATTTCTTAATTCAGATATTCAGTTTCGGTTATGTTAACTACTTCTGAAATATGGATTCCTGATCATGATATGTCAAATTCTCATGTTCCATTCCTTCTATTCCTTCTATTCCTCATATCTTCATTTAGGTAATAATATATGTCACATTTACAGGATGCTTCTATCT
>NW_022315067.1:0-6056 GCF_002776525.5 Piliocolobus tephrosceles
CCCCTGTGATCTCAGCTACTTGGGAGGCTAAAGCAGGAAAATTACTTGAGCCTAGAAGTTTGATCCTGTAGTTAGTTATGATAGCAACCTTACACTGTAGCCTAGGTGGCAGAGTGAGACCCCATCTCTAAGAAAAATCAAGTCAAACAGGATAAGATACAATAAAGTAAAATGTTGGTCTTTTTCTTGGAATTATGCTTTTCTAATTTGTTTTGCTTTTTTAAAATAAATTTAAGAAACAACAGTAATAGTTGGTTTATATAAGGTTTTCAGAAACTGGCTTCTGCCCAAATCTCCATCTGCAGCCCTTTCTCTGTCTGCCCCTTTTGCTGCCATTACTGAGCTGCTGGTGATGCCCCCATCACCATCCCTCTCATGTAGACAAATGCATACACTTTGGGAGGCTTCTCTCCCTGTCTTGCCACACTGTCTGGCATGTACTATCTTTCCTGCCGTCTGCCTCTTTTCATCTGGTAAACCTCACTGTCTAAGTCTCAGCCCATGCATGATCTCTAGAAAAGCCATCCCTGACAGCTTTTATTCTCATTTTTTAAACCCCAGTGCCTACCACTTAGCAGGAGCTCAATAAATATTTAGTAAAATAAAGACTTTATACAAAGATGATTGTTACAGTCCAGCAACAAAAGGGATAGACGTGCAAAGACATGATGCGCCGTTCAGATGGTGAATTGACACTAGAAAAATGGACAAAGTACTAAGGGAGCCCCAAGGACAGAGAGCCTGTGTACGTGGAGAAAGATAGCCAGATTCAAGGAGGACTGCACATAGCATTTTGAGCCTTTTTTCTTTTTCTGTTTTTGGAAACAAGTTCTTACTCTGTCACCCAGGGTGGACTGCAATGGCATTACTGAGACTCACTGCAAACTGAAACTCCTGAGCTTAAGAGATCCTCTTGCCTCAACCGCTTGAGTAGCTGGGACTACAGGCACACACCACCATGCCTGGCAAATTTTCTATAGAGTCAGGGTTTCACTATGGTCTCCAGACTGGTCTTAAACTCCTGGCTTTAAGCAGTTATCCCACCTGGACCTTCCAAAGTGCTGGGATTACTGGTGTGAGCTACTGTGCCCAGCCTACATTCTGAGTCTTACAACACAAAAATACATTTATCAGAATAGTAGAGGAAAACATTTCAGATGTAAAAAACAGAGTGTACATTATAAAGGTGTAACAGTAACAAAAATTTTGCAAATTATTAGTAAATAACAACTCGCTTAGCATGTTGTTAAAAAGATACTGTTATGAAGTAGAGAATAGTAAAGTGTTACTTTATATGTTTTCACTGTATTTTTAAATTTTGTTTTGTTTCCAGCAGTTTTGTTTATTTACATTGGGTGGAATAATTTGTGGGTGACCCTGAGACTTTTGCATGTCTTGAACCTGCTGATATCTAGTGTTTCCCCAAGTGGTTTGTTAAAATTTTAGATAATTAGAAGTGCTTCTTAAAAATGTAGATACTCCAGTAAACATTTAGCTTCATTTAAACTCTCAATTTATAAAATAAAAGTATGTTATTTTGTATCCATTTTTATAAAGATTATAGTCTTTATTCTAAGTCATTCATTTTAACTGAACATATGGATTTGTCAGCAGAACACAACTTAAAAGTGGCTTCAGAGGAAAAGCAAGAAAGGCTTGAAAGAAGTGGAAATAAACAGCCACAGGTATATAGCAATTTAAATTTCTGGTTTACTATTGGTTTGTTTGTTTGTTTTTCTTTAATACCATGGCATAGTCCAAATGAAGTGACTTTTTAGGCTATCCTTTTAGAATCCAAAGAGCGTAATTTCATACTGAATTTTAAAACATTTTAGCCAGTTATAAAATTTAAAATATTCTTACAGTCTATAGTAACTCATAGCTATCTGTACCCTTGGAATTGAGGCCAGAAATTTCCAGAATTCACTTTGCTCTTTTATTTTTATAACCTTCTTCATGATAAAGAAAGTGACATCAGAAATGGAGTTGTATTACTAAGCAAGAGAAATTATAAACAGTTGGACAGTGATGGCCCCTGAGTTCACCTCATGTTAAAGGAGTGGTTCCCAGTGGTTCAGACTTTGCAGTTTCATGTTGCCGGTCACCAGCGCTGAGGTTAAAGACTTCGTCTGTTTTTTGGTTTCTGGTTACCTTTGGTGTCTATGTTCAGAGAGAGGATGGGTTCATAAAATCAGCCCAACTGCCTATTGAGAGAATCATGCCTTCCAGAAAGGGACTTTGGTGTCAGGGTACAAACAGTAACTTTCTTGTTTTTACATAAATAGAAAATGCTATTAAAAGTTTTTAACCCACTGTCACTAGTGGAGCTTAGAATATATTAGACCCGGATATAAGCAGATAACTTTCTAGATAACACTGTCATATTACAGTAGAACATTTGAAGTAGAATCTAAAAATTTTCTTCTGTTTCTGATTGGTGTGCATTTTGGCTTCTAATAATTTAGCATTTGCCTGCTCTTTAGTTAATCCTCAGAGATATTAATTCACTGTAGGGGTTCACTATTTAGGGTATGCTGAGGTAAAAATCCTTTCAAGAGAGAAAGCCTGTAGAATACTACATATCATCTGTGAACCCATTTCTGTCAGTTTTAATTCATAATGAATTAAGTTTGCTCCAAACAAACAGAGTTAAGCTTCCTGACTCATGTTTTTCTCCTATATTAAGCCAAGGCAAATTATTTTTTACTTCTTAGTTATAATCCAGTAACTTAGGGGTAGGTAGTAAAACATAGATTAAGTTTCACAGTTCAATTTTAATTATTTTCTGTTTTTTCTTTGTTCATGCTTAATTGAGAATAAGGTTAATTTTAAAACATGCACCCTGTCAGAAAAGACACCTGAGAAACAAAAGAAGCAAATTAATTTTCACTGTTGCACCTGCAAAAAAAATAATGTCTCAAGAACCAGAACTGAGTAAAAATTGTAATAAAGACGATATATCTGTATATTCAGGACTTCCTTTAAAATTTATTACAATAGCCGGGCGCGGTGGCTCAAGCCTGTAATCCCAGCACTTTGGGAGGCCGAGACGGGCGGATCACGAGGTCAGGAGATCGAGACCATCCTGGCTAACACGGTGAAACCCCGTCTGTACTAAAAAAATACAAAAAACTAGCCGGGCGAGGTGGCGGGCACCTGTAGTCCCAGCTACTCCGGAGGCTGAGGCAGGAGAATGGCATAAACCCGGGAGGCGGAGCTTGCAGTGAGCTGAGATCCGGCCACTGCACTCCAGCCTGGGCGACAGAGCGAGACTCCGTCTCAAAAAAAAAAAAAAAAAATTCATTACAATACCAGGCATGGTGACTCACACCTGTAATGCCAGCACTTTGGGAGGCCTAGGCGGGTGAATCACCTGAGGTCGAGAATTTGAGACCAGCCTGACTAACGTGGAAAAACCCCGTCTTTACTAAAAATACAAAATTAGCCAGATGTGGTGGTGCATGCCTGTAATCCCAGCTACTCGGGAGGCTGAGGCAGGAGAATCGCTTGAACCTGGGAGGCAGAGGTTGTGTTGAGCCAAGATCATGCCATTGCACTCCAGCCTGGGCTACAAGAGTGAAAGTGCATCTCAAAAAAAAAAAAAAAATTCATTACAAAAAAGTTCAACTGAAGATTGCTGAAAGTTTTGAAAAATCCAAAATTACTGTTTGTCCTGAGGAAGAGCTCTTACATTGTAAACCTAAAGAGGGACAAACTTAAAGGGAGTGCCCCGTAATCTGATGAATCATATCCCTGATAATATCCCTGAGGAAGCAGATACATCTGGAGTGTCTAACTCTCTAGTACTCCAGGCATTGCCTGAACAGAACGAGCCCATCTCACTCAGGTCTTGTCATTGCATTTACACTCAGGGCCCCTCAAACACACTTGCCAGTCATCTTCTAAGCTTTATTCAAGTGAAAATAAATCAGACTGTAAAAATTGTAACAAACCAGACATGTAGCCTGTTTCTCACAGAGATGAAGAAGAAAGAGAATTGTTGTAATGATACAGAAATTGAAAAATTAAGGAACCCAGTAGTTATGGCTGAAATGAAAGAAGACCAAGAGTTTGATATGCAAATGATAAGAAAATATAACCCAAAATACCACAGATTGGAAATTAGACATTAGACATTGGCCTCAGTCTAGAAATCCAAAAAGTCTTTTTGATTTGTGGTTTGCTCACTCCAAAGAATTGAAGCATGTAATATGGATAGAAGGCCACAGTATTTCTGCTGTTACAGACACTTACAAAAACCAAAAACCGATACAGCGCTTGTTCCACAAGCCATATGGAACTTAGAAGCTCTTCTAAAGCTTAGAAGATGACTGGCAAGTGTGTTTCAGGGACCCACATGTGACAGTCCCACTGCTAATATCTATAAAAGCATGAAACCCGAATTAGAAAATGTGAGTTATTCTCCACCACATAGTGACAGAACATCAAAAGCATATCTAGAAGAAGACTTACAGCAAGATATGCAAAGGCTTAAGAATGAGGTGGGCTTGTTACAAGTAGAGGTCCTGGCTTTGAAGACAAGAAGTTCAGCTATAAAAAGAAAGAGGTTCCCTTGCTGCTTCTCTTATTATAAGTTATCTGATTCTTTCTGGTTCTCTACTCAAGAAAATCTCATGTGTATAGTTACAGTGGGGTTATCTAAATGTGTAGTTATGTGTCAAAGTAGATTAGTGCTGCTATCTAAATGACAGTTCTGGAAAACATTCTCATAATCTTTGATCATTCATCAACCTAAGTCTCACTATGAGTCTTCCAAGTGGCATATGGGCTGGGAAAATTCTTTAACCATATACCATGTGACCTTCTGAACTAGATAAGCATAAGGGAAATTGCTAAAGAAATAATGTCTAGATTCTTTTTTCTATATTCATTTAAATATGAATTACATTTATTTAAATGATAAAATGGTAATACAATGGGAGGGAAGCAGTGACTGAGACATGAAAATGTGTCTGACCTTGAGAGTTGCAACAAATGTTACCAGCCAAAGAAGTCTGTTTAATGTGCTTCATGCATGCAGGTTCATCTATTTGACTCAAACTGTTTAAACTTATAATTCCATCATGGCCACTTTAAATAATTTTGGAAACAAATATATATACTTTCACATATTTAAAAAAATCATCACTCTCCAATGTTTCTGTTGAATCAGACTTTTACATGATGTTGTTTCATAAAATATGGTAGGTTTTGACATGTATGATTTTATCATATAAGTACCATAACTCCTCAGCCAAAAATTTAGCATTTGACTCTATAGTAGAAGGCTGAGTTCTGTACATTGTGTTCTAAAGATAGACAAAAATCTAGAGATTTTCTTTCAAAGGAAAAGCAGATGAGGCCTCCCACCACCCTCTGAGCCATTAAATTGCTTTGCCAAAGTCACACCTTTAATTTATTTGATGAATTTAATGTATTTATCTGGTAATTTATGTAATTCAGCAACATGTAATTGTATCTTCCCTTTTGGTGCCATGAAATGCTAGGTAATGCCACCTTAGGAGGGTTGGGTGAGTTACTTAATATTTCTTGGTTTTACTTCCCTTATCAAGTAGATATTGGGGCTAGAGTGGACAACTATACTGTATATCTCCAGCTATAAACTTTTGTGGTAATTGGATATAAATTGAGGAACATCTCATTTTCCAGGATTCTGCACTAGCAACTCAGCAGTTTCACTCGGCTCCTTGTGTTGTGGCAAACTTTGGTTCCTCTATTTCAGTGAGCACCTTCACTTTTTTGGTATCCCAGGATCCAAATGAAAAAATAAGGAGAACAGGCAGTGGGGAAAAGAATAGCTTAGTGCAGAAAAGGGAAAGCTTCTTTTCTGTTTCTGAGGCCCCACATGTCACATCCTCTCAATCTGGCTATTTCATGGAGAATCCAGCTGACAAAGACAGAAGACACATTTTATGCCTGTGTCTTTTTGTTTCTCTGTTGTTGTGTTGGTATATTTACACCACAGAAGTAACTGTGATCTGATGGAGAACTAGAAGTAGAATCAGAAGCCCTGAGGAAAATCCTGCAGCTTGGTT
>NW_022315068.1:0-5128 GCF_002776525.5 Piliocolobus tephrosceles
CAAAAAGAAGTTTCTAAGGAAGAGTTCCAGAAAACTGTGTTGGTAAACTGTTGGCTGAAGAGAAACCTGTAACTCTGTTAGTTGCATTCACACATCGCAGTGTAGTTTCTCAGAAGGATTCTTTCAAGTGTCTCTCTGAGGCTATATCCTTTTTCACCATAGGCCTCAATGAGCTCCCAAATATCATCTTGCACTATCCACTACAAGACCCTTAGCAAACTGTTCCAAGAAGGGAAAGGTGGAACTCTGTGTGATGAAGCCACACATCAGAAAGCAATCTCTCAGGAAGCTGTTCTATAGTTGTTCTCTGAGGATACTTGCTTTTTCACAATGGGCTCGAATTGGCTCCCAAATATGACTGGGCAGGTTCCACGAAAAGAGGGTTAGCAAACTGCTTCCTGAGGAAGAAGTTGTAACTCTGTGAGATGAATTCACAGATCACAAGGAAATTTCTCAGAACGCATCTCTCTCGTTTTGAACTGATGATATTTCCTTTATCAGTGTAGGCCTCAAAGCCATCCAAAGTAATCTTTCTTAGGTTCTTCAACGACAGTGTTAATGGCCTGCTCTATGAAACATAAGTGTAACTCTGTGAGATGAATTCACACATCAACAAGAAGTTACTAATTAAGCTTCCTTCTAGTTTTATAAGAGGATATTTCCTTTGTCACCATTAGCTTCACTGTGCTAAGAAATATCCCTATGCAGATTTCCAGAAAACTGTGTTGGCAAACTATTGGCTGAAGAGAAACATGGAACTCTGTGAGTTGCATTCACACATCGCAATGCATTTTCTCAGAAGGCTTCTTTCCAGTGTCTGTCTGAGGATATATCCATTTTCACCATAGGCTTCAATGAGCTCCCAAATATCACATTGCAGTATCCACGACAAGAGTCTTAGCAAACTGTGCCAGGAAGTGAAAGGTGGAACTCTGTGTGATGAAGCCACACAGAAGAAAACAATCTCTCAGATAGCTATTCTCTAGTTGTTCTCTGAGGATACTTACTTATTCACAATGGGACCGAATTGGCTCCCAAATATCACTGTGCAGGTTCCACGAAAAGAGGGTTAGCAAACTGCCTCCTGAGGGATAAGTTGTAATACTGTGAGATGAATTCAGAGATCACAAAAAGATTTCTCAGAAAGCTTCTATCGCGTTTTGAACTGAGGATATTTCCTTTATCAGTGTAGGCCTCAAAGCCATCCAAAGTAACCTTTCTTAGGTTCTTCAAAGACAGTGTTAATGGCCTGCTCCTTGGAATATAAGTGTAACTCTGTGAGATGAATTCACACATCAAGAAGAAGTTTCTATGGAAGTTTCCTTCTTGTTTACATAAGAGGATATTTCCTTTGTCACCATTAGCTTCACTGCGCTAAGAAATATCCCATTGCAGATTTCCAGAAAACTGTGTTGGCAAACTGTTGGCTGAAGAGAAACGTGTAACTCTGTGAGTTGCATTCACACATCGCAATGCATTTTCTCAGAAGGCTTCTTTCCAGTGTCTGTCTGAGGATATATCCTTTTTCACCATAGGCCTCAATGAGTTCCCAAATATCACATTGCAGAATCCATGACAAGACTCTTAGCAAACTGTTCCAAGAAGTGAAGGGTGGAACTCTGTGTGATGAAGCCACAGAGAAGAAAGCAATCTCTCAGAAAGCTATTCTCTAGTTGTTCTCTGAGGATATTGCTTTTTCACAATGGGCCCGAATTGGCTCCCAAATATCACTGTGCCGGTTCCACGAAAAGAGGGTTGGGAAACTGCTTCCTGTGGAATAAGTTGTAACTCTGTGAGATGAATTCACAGATCACAAAGATATTTCTCAGAAAGCATCTCTCTCGTTTTGAACTGATGATATTTCCTTTATCAGCGTAGGCTTCAAAGCCATCCAAAGTAACCTTTCTTAGGTTCTTCAAAGACTGTGTTAATGGCCTGCTCCATGAAACATAATTGTAACACTGAGATGAATTCACACATCAACAAGACGTTTCCAAAGATGCTTCCTTCTAGTTTTCATAAGAGGATGTTTCTTTTGTCACCATTAGCTTCACTGCGCTAAGAAATATCCCATTGCAGATTTCAAAAAACTGTGTTAGCATACTGTTGGCTGAAGAGAATCGTGTAACTCTGTGAGTTGCATTCACACATAGCATTGCAGTTTCTCAGACTGCTTATTTCCAGTGTCTTTCTGAGGATATATCCTTTTTCACAATAGCCCTCAATGAGCTCACAAATATCACATTGCAGAATCCACGACAGGACTCTTGGCAAACTGTTCCAAGAAGGGAGGAGTGGAACTCGGTGTGATGAAGCCACACATCAGAAAGCAATCTCTCAGAAAGCTATTCTCTAGTTGTTCTCTGAGGATACTTGCTTTTTCACAATGGGCCCGAATTGGCTCCAAAATATCATTGTGCAGGTTCCAAAAAAGAGGGTTAGCAAACTGCTTCCTGAGAAATAAGTTGTATATCTGTGAGGTGAATTCACAGATAGCAAAGAAATTTATCAGAAAGCATCTCTCTCGTTTTGATCTGATGATATTTCCTTTATCAGCATAGGCCTCAAAGCCATTCAAAGTAACCTTTCTTAGCTTCGTCAAAGACAGTGTTAATGGCCTGCTCCATGAAACATAAGTTAATTCTGTGAGATGAATTCACACATCAACAAGAAGTTGCTAAGGAAACTTCCTTCTAGTTTTCTTAGGAGGATATTTCCTTTGTCAGCATTAGCCTTGCTGCGCTAAGAAATATCCCATTGCACATTTCCAGAAAACTGTTTTTGCAACCTGTTGGCTGAAGAGAAACGTGTAACTCTGTGAGTTGCATTCACATATCGCAATGCAGTTTCTCAGAAGGCTTATTTCCAGTGTCTGACTGAGGATATATCTTTTTCACCTTAGGCCTTAAAGAGCTCAGAGGTATGACATTGCAAAATCCACGACAAGACTTTTAGCAAACTGTTCCAAGAAGGGAAGTGTGGAACTCTTGTGATGAAGCCACTCATCAGAAAGCAATCTCTCAGAAAGCTATTCTCTAGTTGTTCTCTGAGGATACTTGCTTTTCAACAGTGGGCCCGAATTGGCTCCCAAATATCACTGTGCAGTTTCCACGAAAACAGGGTTAGCAAACTGCTTCCTGAGGAATATGCTGTAACTCTGTGAGATGAATTCACAGATCACAAAGCAATTTCTCAGAAAGCATCTCTCTCGTTTTGAACTGATGATAATGCCTTTATCAGCGTAGGCCTCAAAGCCATCCAAAGTAACCTTTCTTAGGTTCTTCAAAGACAGCGTTAATGGCCTGCTCCATGAAACATAAGTGAAACTCTGTGAGATGAATTCACACATCAACAAGAAGTTTCTAAGGAAACGTCCTTCCAGTTTTCATAGGAGGATATTTTCTTTGTCACCATTAGCTTCACTGCACTAAAAAATATCCCATTGCAGATTTGCAGAAAACTGTGTTGGCAAACTGTTGGCTGAGGAGAAAGGTGTAACTCTGTGAGTTGCATTCACACATCGCAAGACAGTTTCTCAGAAGGCTTCTTTCCAGTGTCTGTCTGAGGATATAACCTTTTTCACCATAGCCCTCAAAGAGCTCCCAAATATCACACTGCAGAATCCACGACAAGACTCTTGGCAAACGGTTCCAGGAAGGGAAGGGTGGAACTCTGTGTGATGAAGCCACACATCAGAAAGCAATCTCTCAGAAAGCTTTTCTCTAGTTGTTCTCTGAGGATACTTGCTTTTTCACAATGGGCCCGAATTGGCTCCCATATATCACCGAGCAGATTCCACGAAAAGAGGGTTAGTAAACTGCTTCCTGAGGAATAAGTTGTAACTCTGTGAGATGAATTAACAGATCACAAAGAAATTTCTCAGAAAGCTTCTCTCTCGTTTTGAACTGATGATATTTCCTTTATCAGCGTAGGCCTCAAAGCCATCCAAAGTAACTTTTCTTAGGTTCTTCAAAGACAGTGTTAATGGCCTGCTCCATGAAACATAAGCATAACTCTGTGAGATGAATTCACACATCAACAAGAAATTCCTAAGAAGCTTCCTTCTTTTTTCATAAGAGGATATTTCCTTTGTCACCATTAGCTTCATTGCGCTAAGAAATATCCGATTGCATATTTCCAGAAAACTGTGTTGGGAAACTGTTGGCTGAAGAGAAACGTGTAACTCTGTGAGTTGCATTCACACATTGCAATTCAGTTTCTCTGAAGGCTTCTTTCCAGTGTCTGTTTGAGGATATATCCTTTTTCACCATAGGCCTCAATGAGCACCCAAGTATCACATTGCAGAATCCACGACAAGACTTTTAGCAAACTGTTCCAAGAAGGGAAGGGTGGAACTCTGTGTGATGATACCAAATATCAGAAAGCAATCTCTCAGAAAGCTATTCTCTAGTTGTTCTCTGAGGATACTTGCTTTTTCACAATGGGCCAGAATTCGATCCCAAATATCACTGTGCAGGTTCCACGAATAGAGGGTTAGCACACTGCTTCCTGAGGAATAAGTTGTAACTCTGTGAGATGAATTCAGAGATCACAAAGAAATTTCTCAGAAAGCTTCTCTCTCGTTTTTAACTGATGATATTTCCGTTATCAGCATAGGCCTCAAACCCATCCAAAGTAACCTTTCTTAGGTTCTTCAAAGACAGTGTTAATGGCCTGCTCCATGAAACATGAGTGTAACTCTGTGAGATGAATTCACACATTAACAAGAAGTTTCTAAGGAAGCTTCATTCTAGTTTTAATAGGAGGATATTTCCTTTGTCACCATTAGTTTCACTGCGCTAAGAAATATCCCATTGCAGATTTCCAGAAAACTGTGTTGAGAAACTGTTGGATAAAGGGATACGTGTAACTCTTTGAGCTGCATTCACACATCGCAATGCAGTTTCTCAGAAGGCTTCTTTCCAGTGTCTGTCTGAGGAAATATCCTTTTTCACCATAGGCCTCAATCATCTACCAAATATCACTTTGCAGAATCCACGACAAGACTCTTAGCAAACTGTTCCAAGAAGGGAAGGGTGGAACTCTGTGTGATGAAGCCACACATCAGAAAGCAATCTCTCAGAAAGCTATTCTCTAGTTTTTCTCTGAGGATACTTGCTTTTTCACA
>NW_022315069.1:0-9131 GCF_002776525.5 Piliocolobus tephrosceles
AAACAAGAAATGGGGAAAGGATTCCCTATTTAATAAATGGTGCTGGGAAAATTGGCTAGCCATAAGTAGAAAGCTGAAACTGGATCCTTTCCTTACTCCTTATACAAAGATTAATTCAAGATGGATTAGAGTCTTAAATGTTAGACCTAATACCATAAAAACCCTAGAAGAAAATCTAGGTAGTACCATTCAGGACATAGGCATGGGCAAGGACTTCATGTCTAAAACACCAAAAGCAACGGCAGCAAAAGCCAAAATTGACAAATGGGATCTCATTAAACTAAAGAGCTTCTGCACAGCAAAAGAAACTACCATCAGAGTGAACAGGCAACCTACAGAATGGGAGAAAATTTTTGCAATCTACTCATCTGACAAAGGGCTAATTTCCAGAATCTACAAAGAACTCAAACAAATATACAAGAAAAAAACAAACAACCCCATCAAAAAGTGGGCAAAGGATATGAACAGACATTTCTCAGAAGAAGACGTTCATACAGCCAACAGACACATGAAAAAATGCTAATATTTTTTCTAGAAGTTCTGTTAGTTGCCGAGTAAGGAGTGTTGAATTTTCCAACTGTAATTATGCGTGTTTTCCTTAAAGTATTAATAGTTTCTACTGAATGTATTTTGAGACTTTTTTATTTGATGCACCCACTTTAGGGCTGTTATGTTTTCTTGGTAGGCTGATTCATTTATTATTATGTAACATATCTCTGTCTTTAATAATTTTCTCCATTTTGGAGGCTACTTTATCCAATAATGATATGTTTTTCTTGCCTTTTTGAATTAATATTTGCATATATGTGTTTTTCCATCCTTCTACATTAAGCCTACTTAATGTCTTTGAATCTGAAGTGACTTTCTTGTAAGCAGCATATGGTTAATATTGTGTTCCAGTAGTCCCCAACCTTTTTGGCACCAGGGACCAGTTTTGTGGTTTCATGGAAGACAATTTTTCCATGGACTGGGGTGAGGGTTTCAGGATGAAATTGTTCAATCTCAGATCATCAGGCATTAGTTAAATTCTCATGTGGAATGTGTAACCTAAATCCTTTGATTGCAGTCTACAATAGTGTTCAAGCACCTATAAGAATCTAATGCCACTGCTATTCTGACAGGAGGTGGATGAAGCTCAGGTGGTCATGCTCTCTCTCCCACTGCTCACCTCCCACTGTGCAGGCTAGTTTCTGGTACAGTTCCATAGCCCAGGGGGCTGGGAAACCCTGATGTGTTCTGCTAATCAACTCTGCCAATCTCTCTTTTGATTGGTATATTTAGACATTTACATTTCAGGTAATTATTGATATGTTACAGCTTAAGTGTGTCATTTTGTTACTTCTATTGTGTTTGTTTTCTCTGGGTCTTGTTCAGCTTAACTTTCTGTAGGTTTCTTACATTTTTAAAGTATTCTTTTGTGATTTACTTACAGTGTGTTTGAGTATATTTCTTTGCATGGTTTCCATAGTGGTTGCTGTTGTGTCTGGAATTTATTCCTTCTAGTGGGTTCTTGGTCTCGCTGACTTCAAGAATGAAGCCGTGGACCTCGTGGTGAGTGTTACAGCTCTTAAAGGTGGTGCCTCCAGAGTTCATTCCTTCTAATGGGTTCATGGTCTCACTGACGTCAGGAGTGAAGCCACTGACCCTCGCAGTGAATGTTACAGCTCTTAAAGGTGATGTGGACCCAAGGAGTGAACAGTAGCAATATTTAGTATGAGGAGCAAAAGAACAAAGCTTCCATAGCATGGAAGGGGACCCGAGCATATTGCTGCTGGCTTGAGTGGCCAGCTTTTATTCCCTTATTTGTCCCCAGCCATGTCCTGCTGATTGGTCCATTTTACAGAGTGCAGATTGGTGCGTTTACAGTCCTTAAGCTAGACACAGAGCACTGATTGGTGTGTTTTTACAGAGTGCTGACTGGTGCATTTAAAAACCTCTAACCACAGAGCACTGATTGGTGTGTTTTACAATCTTATCTGCAGAGTGTTGATTGGTAACTTTTACAATCCTCTTGTAAGACAGAAAAGTTCTCCAAGTCCCCACCCGACCCAGAAGTCCAACTGGCTTCACCTCTCACTGTGAGCATTACAATATATGTATGTAGCTTGTAATAGTCTTCTGGCATCAACACCTTGACACTCTGAATAAAGTGTGAAAATATCACCTTCGTTTAGGGCTTTTAACCCCATCAACTTTTAAATATCATTGTCTTGGATATCAGATGATATTTTCTTTCAATATCAAATATAATTTATAGAACTCATGAGGAAAAGAATCGCCTATTGAATGTACTCATAAGTCTGTTCTTTCTGTTGTTTCTTCTTACTTCCTGATATTACAAGATGCTTTCCTTTATGTTAGGTCCTTTTCATATGAGTAATTAACTTAAGACAGTTTTTTGTTTTTTTTTTTTGTTTTTGTTTTTGTTTTTTTCTTTTGAGACAGAGTCTGGCTCTGTTGTCCAGCCAGGCTGGAGTGCGGTGGCCAGATCTCAGCTCATTGCAAGCTCCGCCTCCCGGGTTCACCCTATTCTCCTGCCTCAGCCTCCGGAGTAGCTGGGACTACAGGCGCCCGCCACCTCCACCGGCTAGTTTTTTGTATTTTTTAGTAGTGACGGGGTTTCACCATGTTAGCCAGGATGGTCTCGATCTCCTGACCTCGTGATCCGCCTGTCTCGGCCTCCCAAAGTGCTGGGATTACAGGCTTGAGCCACCGCACCCAGCCTTAAGACAGTTTTTAATGGTAAGTCTGTTAGTGACAAATTAATTCTGTTTCTATCTTTTGGGAAAGTTGTTTTTTCTCTGTTATTAATAAAGAATAGCTTCAGCAACCATAGACTTTATGGTTGGCAGTTATTTTCTTTTAGCACTGGAAGAAACAATCCTCTTTCTTTTGGCCCCTATGGTTGAGAAATTCGCTGTGATTTGAATGTGTGTTCCTCTATGTGTAATGTGCTTGCTTGTCTCTGGATGTTCTTTTTTTGTTTGTGTGTTTTATTTCTCAAAAGTTCAGTTATGGTGTGTCTTGGCATGGATAATTTCAGTTTTTCTTAATTTGTATTTATTCAGCCTTTTGAACTCACAGGTTTTTGTCTTGTACTAAATTTGGTGATTTTTCTTCCATTATTTATTCACATACTCTCAGTCTGACCCACTCTCTTTCTCCTATCCTGATAATATGAATGTTAAATCTTTTGTTATTATGCCACAAGTCCACAGGCTTTGTCCATTTTTTTTTTCTGTTTCCCTCTTGATATCCAGTTGGGGTGAATCCTATTTCTTTATTCTTAAATTAATTGATTTATCCTCTCTCATTGTTACTCTATTATTGAGTCCACCCAATGAGTATTATTTCTATATTGTATTTTTCAGTTCTAAAATGTCCATTTGTTTCTTCATTTTAAAATCATTTCTATTTATTTGTTGAGTTTTATAATTTTTCATTTGTTTAAAGATAATTGATTAATTATTGAAATATTTTTATTATGGATTCTTTAAAACCCTTTTCAATAATTTCAATATCTGATTTTTCTTGGTATTCATATCAGTTGATTTTCTCGTTCAAGTTATAACTTTCTCAATTCTTGGTATAATAGGTGATTTTTAAATTTATCTTGGACATTTTGTCTATCGTGTTAGAAGTTTCTGGATCTGGTGTGTGTGTGTGTGTGTTTATACCCCCACACAGGCATTTACCTCTTTATGAGTATTTAGTTTATGAGTATTGGCCCACTTTCATAAGGTGTGATTCCAATGGTAGTTTCATTTTTAGAACGTTTATGTTGTTATTTTGGTATGCTTGGTTAATCTGGTGCCACTGGGGGTCCCAGTAGTCCCTGTTGACACTGCCTGAATGATCAGAGTTTCCCCAGATCGGGTAGCAGGATGTCTCTCCATGAAGGAACAGGACAGGTATGGTGTGATACTCCTATTTTTTCACCTATCTCCAACTATTCTGGTGTCTCTGGGAAGTGGAAGAGAGTCCCTAACTTATGGGGACAGAGAGGCTTTCCAAACCAGGCCACCTGCTTCTCTGATTCTTTCCTATTGACTTGAGCCATTTTCACTTCAGTTATCTGTTAGTAAAAGGGGAATCTCAGGCCAGGCAAGGGAGAGAGGGCCTCCACTGGCAGCTTCTGGAAGGGCTCCCGAATGATTCCTCATCAGTAGTGTTGTAGATCTCACTGGGTGTTATCAGAAGAATATTTGATCTAGGGGAGGAATGAGCTGTCTTTTGTTGCTAAAATGAGGATCAGGACAAGCTGGGTCTGGGTGGCCTTCCTCTGTTGAGTTGAGAGGCATGCAAGATGCCCTGCCACTGAACTGTTCCTTTGGTCCTGGGGTTTGAAACTATACCACACTTTTCTTCTTTTAGTTCTCCTTTGGTTGTCTCTTGAGTAATTTCCAGGGTTCATAGTTGTACTTAGCAGAAAAGGGAAATATAAACAGGTCCATGCCATCTTGTCCCCACTGGTGGCACCTGGATATCATTTTTAACAAATTGATGCAAAGAGGAAACTCCTTAGTGTGAGTAAATAAATGTAAAGAAGTTTATAACATAAAGTTTTCATCGTATAAAACAAAATTTAATGTTTTATGTATGATAGGATATTCTTTCTAAAATACATTTATTACCACTTTCTGCTTATTGAAATCTTTAAGGTGTTTAAAAACGGCTTTGATGTCAAGATTTCCCAACATGATGATGATGTAGGCTCAAGCAGTTAGACCTCCTCCTCAGGCTCTGTTTTGTTACTTAGCACAGGGAATATTGTTGCCCTCATGTCAGTATAGAAATTTTAAAAGCTTCAGTGATACTATACAGGAATGAAATTTAAATAAGGGAATAATAGTATGACCTTTGGTCAATAATTGCAAATCTATTACAATAGTCAAGAAGGACAATAAAGATACACAAATATCCCTAATTGGAGGGTGAAATCAAGTCAAAGGAGAAGCTGATAGAACAGAGAAATGTGGGATGGAGATGCTGACACAGAGTCTCTGGAAGCAAGGCTTTACGTCAGAGCATTAAAGCCCAGGTCTTTATGAAATAGGTTTTACCAGAGAAAGAAGTGAAAAATATCTTCATAACAACCACAAAAGTTGGGGCTGTGATGGCTTCAGTAAATAAACCCAAATATTGAATGAGGTGGATATAGATGACAGAAAAAAAGAAAAAAAAAGGTCTCTGGCATTATCTAAAATCAACTTAAGTCAAAAGAAAGGTTCTGCCCTGAAGAATCAGAAAATTCCCTTATCTAAAATTGTTTCTCTGTAAGACTGAAGAAACCAATTAAGCTATTTCTGATTGGTATACACATACATACAACAAAGCAAATATAAAGCTAGATTATATAGTCATGATGAAACAATATTCTGATATTTTTTGAAAATTAAGGTTATAAATATAACTGTCAAATAAAATTATGTACTGATGAAAATCAAGTTATAACTGCAGACTCTGGGTTCTGAAGGCCAAAGATGCATGTGCTGGCCCAAAACTCATATGCTGAGTGACATGGCAGGAAAAAAATGACAAGAAAGGAAGAGGGAGAAGATAGAGAAAGAAAGAGAGGAAGGGTGGGGTGTGGTGGAGTCATGAAATATACCTTAAAGGATTCAGAGAAATTTGGTTTGGTTTCGTTGAAATACTTTATTTTCTTTCCTTTTCTTCTTTTTATAAAATTATCCTAACAGTTTAGTCAACTAGGGCAACTGAGTATGCAAGAGCAAGAAGACTTGCTTTGCCAATGGAAGGGCCAGGATAAGAATGAAAGAGGGAGGTCCAATAGAAAGACGGAAAAGAAGGATACCCAATGAAATAATAAGGAGAATGATTTTGTGTTTTTTTAGGATCCAACCAGGAACAAAAACCACCTTAAGTATTTACAACAGAGGCAGTTTTCTGCAGGGAGTTGGTTATACTGATGACAGAAAAGTGAAAGCAGTCAAATCAACAATGAGGCCACACACAGACTAGCGATGTCAGGAGACATTCCACTCCCAGACAGAAGGACAAGGGGAGAATGAGATTATCAGAAGCCCAGATGTCACATAGCAGGAGTGTAAACCTTTGCAGCCTTTCTTGTAGGAGCAGTAAGTAGGAGAAGAGGCAGTCAGTGACAAGGAAACTACCAGAATCTTTGGCCTTCCATTCTCTCATGAGAGCCACTCATAGGTGGACTCTGGCTGGAATGCAACTGACATAGAGAGATGAGAGTCAGTCCCCCTGCAGCACAGAGCAGGGGAAGAGCAAGAGATTCTCAGGGCAAACAATTTTGTGACATAATGATGCTGGAGACGTATTTGAAGAAAGAAATAGAGGAAGGACAAATTGGACAGAAAAAGAAGTGATAGAAATCAGAGGCTAAGAATGAAGAGTGACTGAGGAGAGTAAAGTTGGGAGCTAGAGATGACGAAGGTGAAGATGGCAATTGGAAGCAGAAGTACCAGGAGAAACAGTAAAGCATATAAATATATAGGAATGCAAATCAGTATGCTTCCTCACTTTTCCCATCAATGTTTTGCATCTGAAGTGTGTAAGCAGATAAACTGCCTAGCATCTCAGGGCAGTGAAGGACAACACAGTCTTAGCATCTCCTAAATGATGGAAGGATTTTAACAGTGCTAATGATGATGCTGTTAGGAATTTGACAGTATTTGTCCAGACTGCATAGGAAGGTAGATGATTGCAAAAGATGAAAGCAAAGACAGAGAAAGAATTGTTTTAGTGTGTGTATCACACCAAATGTAATTTTGAGTGCAGTTCATCATAGTAGTTCAGATAAGACCCAAATTGCTAGGGATCCAGGTGGATATAGATGACAAAGAGTTATAGGGAACAAATGCCCATCACTTCTTCCAAAAATATAAGTGAGTGAACGGAGAAAATAAGCGAGTAGTTATGAATAGTTATTTTTTTTAGAATAGTAAAATTGTGCATATGTTCAGAAAATTAAAGGGAATTACACATTTCCAGTGACAGGTAATTAAGGCAACCACACATATTTTTATTTAAAAAGAGATTCTAGTCATCTGTTTACACAGTCTTAACTTTAATTCAGCTGATTTTATATGTTAACATTAATGGGTGATAAAAAGATCAAAGTATTTATTTTATAAGATGTCATGGAAATTTTGCATGCATAGCATTGGCAAATGTATCTCCAAACATCCTAACAGAATCACCATACTAATCCCTGGGAATATTTCCAAGCACAGTCTTACAATAACAATTTTAAAAACCAGAAAAAGAGATTCTGTAGTCACGATGAGGGCAAGTGTTGACAAAGAGGACATAGCAAGTCATATACAGGTGGCTTTAATATAGGCAACCCTGTGCTTACCTCTGGGAAGTGTTCCAAAGGACAAGTCCTGAAGAAACACGTAGCAGCAGTAGTGGACTGGGTAAATAATCAAGTAAGCTTTGTGACTCTATACCACTCACAATTCAGAGCTGCTAAAGGGAGAAAGCTCCAACGAGAAAACCACTGCAATAATTGAACCATAATTATTAGCATTTTAAAGAGAACATTAAAATTAAGCTCAATGTACTGTATCTGTCCTTTTAAAAAATGTGACAAAGAAGTCTGGGTAAAAAGTCATCCAAAGCATAACAAAAATGGAGTAATGTTGGAAATCTGTGACTATAGTGAGATGTGGTTAGGAGATTTCACTTTGACATTTCAGTATTTATTTATTGATGTAATTTCAACAGATATTGGGGTACAAGTGGCTTTTTGTTACATGAATGAATCTTTGAAATTGTAAATTATGCTGAAATTAACATATGTGCGCATGAGTCTTTTTCATGTAATGACTTATTTCCATTGGGTAAATACCCAGTAGTGGGATTGCTTTATCAAATGGTAGATCTACTTTTAGTACCTTAAGGAATCTAAATACTGTTCCCAGTAGAGATTATGCTAATTTACATTTCCACCAGCAGCATATAAGTCTTCCTCTTTCACCACATCCAGGCCAACATCTATTGTTTTTGACTTTTAAAAATAATGGCCATTTTTGCAGGAGTAAGATGTTATCTCATTGTGTTTAAAATTTGCATTTCACTGTTGATTATTGATATTGAGCATTTTTTATGTTTGTTGGCCATTTGTAGATCTTCTCCTGAGAAAAGTATATTCATGTCATGTGCCCAATTTTTGATGAGGTTATTTGGTTTTTTTTTTTGCTAATATGTCTGAGGTCCTTGTAGATTCCAGACACTAGTCCTTTGTTGAATTCATAATTTGCAAATATTTTCTCCCATTCTGTGGGCTGTCTGTTCGCTCTTGAAGATTATTTCTTTTGCATGCAGAAGCTTTTTAGTTTAATTAGGTCTCATTTATTTATTTTTGTTTTTGCTGCATTTGCTTTTGGGATTTTAGTCATAACCTGTTTTTTTTTTTTTTTTTTTTTTTTTTTACCTAGGCCATCATCTAAAAGGGTTTTTCCAAGGTTTTTTTCTAGAATTGTTACGGTTTCAGGTCTTAGATTTAAGTCTTTGATCCATCTTGAGTTTATTTTTGTGTAGGGTGAGAGATCGGGATCCAGTTTCATTCTTCTGCATGTGGCTAGCCAGCATTCCCAGTACCATTTATTAAATAGGGTGTCCTTTCTCCAATTTATGTTTTTGTATGCTGTGTTAAAGATCAGTTGGCTGTAAGTATTTGGATTTATTTCTCGGTTTGCTGTGCTATTCCATTGGTCTATGTGTCTACTTTTATGCTGGTACCATGCTGTTTGGGTAACTATAGCCTTGTAGCATAACTTGAAGTCTGGTAATGTGATGACTCTAGATTTCTTCTTTATACTTAGAATTGCTGTGGTTCTCGGGCTCTTTTTCAGTTGCATATGAATTTTAGGATTCTTTTTTCTAATTCTGTGAAAGTTGATGCTGATATTTTGATGGGAATTGCATTGAATCTGAAGATCGCTTTGGGCGATATGGTCATTTTCACAATATTGATTCTTGTAACTCATGAACATGGGATATGTTTTCATTTGTTTGTGTCATCTGTGATTTCTTTCAGCAGTGTTTGGTACTTCTTTTAGAGGTCTTTCACCTCCTTGATTAAGTTAATTCCTAGTTTTTTTTTTTTTTTTTTTTTTTTTTTTTTTTTTTTTTTT